>NC_089849.1:127234292-127369292 GCF_035609145.1 Eleutherodactylus coqui
ATCCCGTATCAGATACGAGCGCGCATATTCATCAGCTTGTCATGAAGCATTTACTAGAGTCGCTTGTAAATGAACCTTCGTTAGTCGCGTCCTTCATTGTCTCCTGCGGTTACACAACGTCTTCTCACAGACGGGAGATCGGTGGGAATTAATCTCCAGTAACCGACCCTGAGATCGCCTCAAAAACGATAAAAAGCAACAATCACAAATATTAAAATGTGCCGCTGATCTGCGTGACGGCAACGATATAACGAGCCTCCTAATAAAATAACCCCAAGCAGAGCTCTGCGGACTCATTCACAGAGAGCACTAATCATTTCCATTAAAGGCCAATTAATCCATTCCATCATGGTTTACGCTCGTCAGGCCGCGCGGGGGAAAGCCGCTGCTAACATTTTAATCTTGAACAGAGCTTTTTAATCATTTTTAAGTTTTTAGTCCATAAAGGCAATAGATTGGGAATGGGTTGCCAGCTGTTCATGAGGACTTTCCTCCCAGTGATTTCCTCTCGGCAGCAGCAGGACCGTACGGGAGGTTGTACGTCGTCAGCGGAATCTTAGGAGGACGTTATTACACTTTCACCTTCATAACTGCTTTATTTCCTACTAAATCCATTCCCTTTACAATATCCCCTCGCACTAAACTCATTTACTGCAAGAAAAAGAAGGAGTTGGAGGTCGATGCGACGGCGGATCAGTAAGTGCAGCCGCAAAGAATTCATTGCATTGTTCTTACTTTACTGAGAACTGAAGGAGGAATTCAGTTAGCTCCGCCCTTGTCTCGCACCCTCCTATTGCAAATAGTGGCAAGGGGCAGAGAGGGGGCGGGAGCTCAGTTCCTGCTCCTGGCTCTTCCATCCTCCCCCCCCCCCAGACAAGGACACCGTATATTGGCTCGGCGTGAAAACCAAGCCAATATACGGTCGTCTAAATAAGCCTTTAGGCGGATTCAGACGAACGTATATCAGCTGGCTTTTCACGCCGAGCCGATATACGTCGTCTCTCTCTGCAGGGGGAGAAGGCTGGAAGGGCCATGAGCAGTGCACTGAGCTCCCGCCTCCTCCCTGCCCCCTCTCCGCCCCTCTGCACTATTTGCAATGAGAAGAGGCGGGATGGGGAGGGGCTAATTCTTGGAACTTAGCCCCGCCCCATCCCGCCTCCTTTCATTGCAAATAGTGCAGAGGGGCGGAGAGGAGGCAGAGAGGGGGTGGGAGCTCAGAGCACTGCTCCTGGCTCTTCCATCCTCCCCCCTCTGTGAAAACCGAGCCGATATACGGTCGTCTGAATCCACCCTTAAATTGTAAGATGTACAGTGATGGCGGCTCGTGTGCATATTATAGAATAGCTCAATGTTTCTACTATTCTTCAGTTACATTTCATGTCTCTAATTATGTTAAATTAATGTAGGAATTGCGCAGTTGGAGAAAAAAATAGTAAATAAATGTTGACATTAATTCAGTATATAATTCCCGTTCCTCGCATACACCGTTATGTAGAAGAGAAAGAAATCAATGAGTAAATGATGTCCCATCGCCTGCAAACCGTTCTTTACATCCCTGATGCGTGTTTCTTGCGATATATCAGCAACCTGATGAGGAGGTCCGTGTAGCTCGTAACATCACTTCATTTGTCTCCTATCTACACAATAACTTGTTCCTCTTAGGCTGCATTCACACGAACGTATATCGGTTGGGTTTTCACACCGAGTGGATATACGTCCTCCTCATCTGCAGGGGGGGGGGAGGATGGAAGATCCAGGAACTAAGTTCGGAGAATTAGCCCCGCCCCCATCCCGTCTCTCCCCAATGCAAATAGTGCAGAGGGGCGGAGAGAAGACAGAGAGGGGGCGGGAGCTCAGTTCCTGCTCCTGGCTCTTCCATCCTCCCCCCCCCCCCCCCCTGCAGATGAGGACAACGTATATCGGCTCGGCGTAAAAACCCAGCCGATATACGTTCGTGTGACTTCAGCCTTAGTTAGTTATATTCCGTTGCTGATTTACTAATGAGCTCGTCATAAAGAGGCCGCAGCATTACTTGCGCGGTATTGCTGGTACTTTCTGTGAGCGGTACGGTGTGGCTGCTGCATGTTAAAGGGGTTGTCCCGCGAAAGCAAGTGGGGGTATACACTTCTGTATGGCCATATTAATGCACTTTGTAATATACATCGTGCATTAAATATGAGCCATACAGAAGTTATTCACTTACCTGCTCCGTTGCTGGCGTCCCCGTCTCCATGGTTCCGTCTAAATTCGCTGGCAGCTTGCTTTTTTAGACGCGCTTGCGCAGTCCGGTCTTCTCCTTTCAGCACGAGCCGCTTCAGTGTGCTCCCCGCTACAGCTCTTCTGCGCATGCGCAGACGAGCTGTCACTGCTTGGGAGCGCGCTGGAGCGGCCATTCTGTACCATCCTCTGTTAGAGGAAGGTGCAGAGCTGCCGAGCTGTCCGGAGAAGCCGCCCAGCTGTCCCGCCGTCCAGCTGTCCCGCCGTCCTGGTAAGTGATGGGCCGGGGGGGCTGCCGCTGCGCCTGGGGGCGGGCTGCGCCGGGGGGGCTGCCGCTGCGCCGGGGGGGGCTGCCGCTGTGATGGGGGGCTGTCGCTGCGATGGGGGGGGGCTGTCGCTGCGATGGGGGGGCTGTCGCTGCGATGGAGGGGCTGCCGCTCTGATGGGGGGGCTGTCGCTGTGCCGGGGGGGGGGGGCTGCCGCTGTGATGGGGGGCTGTGGCTGCGATGGGGGGGCTGCCACTGTGATGGGGGGGCTGTTGCTGTGCCGGGGGGGGGGGGCTGCCGCTGTGATGGGGGGCTGTCGCTGCGATGGGGGGGCTGTCGCTGTGCCGGGGGGGGGGGCTGTCGCTGTGATGGGGGGCTGTCGCTGCGATGGGGGGGGCTGTCGCTGTGCCGGGGGGGGGGGCTGTCGCTGTGATGGGGGGCTGTCGCTGTGATGGGGGGGCTGTTGCTGTCCCGGGGGGGGCTGTCGCTGCGATGGGGGGGCTGTCACTGCGATGGGGGGGGCTGCCGCAGCGATGGGGGGGCTGCCGCTGTGCCGGGGGGGGGGGCTGCGCCGGTTACCTGCTGCCTGGCGGTGGGTGACTGGTCGGCCGTGTTCACTCCAAGGGGCCGGTCGGCGGCTGCGGGGCGTCTGGTTGTCAGGGAGACACAGCTGGTAGCGTCTCGGGAGCGCGCACGTCGGGCTACAGCAAGCGAAGGGAAAAGAGCTGGCGGCCATCTTGGGAAAATTTTTATAAGTTGCTGAAACGCTGGAACTGTAAGTAGAAACCGGCTAGAAAAGTCATTTACAGGGGGGCTTAGTAATGTATGCTTAATTAGGGGGACTGGGCAAAAAAAAAATTCCACTCCTGCCTCGACATATCTCCTTTAATGAGCTCGTTCAGCATTATGCACAGTGCAATATATTCTAATTACCGGCTCTGAGGTATAATCCAATGACTCTCGTTAATCGTTGCAAGGATTTCTCAGGATGGCTAATTAGTGTTGAAAGCACAATAATAAATAAGAGGTAATTCTCTAGGAGGCGTTCGCTCCGATGACAAGTCCCTTTTTTTACTCTAATTTGCCCCCTTTTTGGGAAGGGCTTTTATTGCACAAAGTAAAAAGTGTTCACCTTGTTTATGCGGCGGCTCTTGGCGCAGTAATGAGCGGTGATGAGGAGGAGAAACACTTGTGTTATCATAATATTGACCCGCGGGATGCGGCTACAATGACTTCTTTGTCAGGAGCGGAACATGTTGGATTTAGTAACACAAACGGCTCAATGGCTGAACCAACGCAGGAGCGTCCTGTGGATTTAGCAAGTAGTGCGCTGCTGACAGAGAGGGATCCTCATCACAAGCACCTCTGCGCACTTACATAGACCCATGTCAAATAACAGGTTCTTTCTTTTCATCTTGCAACGCACAAACCTCACAAGAAAGCCGCCCGTGTAAGTATGGCCTCAAGGAGAGAATCTGCAAGCACAGTTTCCCACGCGGAGTCTGCTTGTTTCCTCCTCGTCGGTCCCCCGTGTCTTCATCCGCTGGTTTATCCAATGTATAGCGTCACTCTGTGCCTTATAGGAAACGGTACGGAATAAGGTGTAAATAAGGTCATCAGGTCAGACCCGCGCCATCGTTTAGCTTCGTAACATCGGGGTTTCTGAAAATATTATTTGCCCCCTGGAAGCCTCTTCTAAATGTGGCGCTTCAGCAGGAGGAGGTGAAGGTGGCTTTAAATCCGGGAGTGTAATTAATTAGGACGTTGTGGGGGATTTAACCTCCGAGCTGCTGAGTGCTTCTTGTTTAGGGGTTGTTTGCTGGGATTTGTAGCTTGCAGCTTTATAGCGTTCCAGTCGAGGTGTTTAATTGTGTGTACTAACAAGTCCGTGGAGAGATGTAGACGCTGGAAGCATCCTGATGATGGGCCACGTTCCCCTCTTCTTATATCCGAATTATCTATGGGAACCGTGGTAGAAGGTGGGGGAGGACTTTGTGGTTGTTTTGCCGGTTTTCACTATATATGTAAAGCTGTGTCCCCTCGTATGCAGTGTGGTGGGCACACAGTCAGTTAAACAAGGCTGTCACTCACGTCCGGGTTCCCATGAAGGCACGAAGCAGGGGGTTATGGGTAGAGGCGGCTGACTGACATCTCTGCTTATTTTGCTGCAATTCTTGAATTTCATGTACAAGTCCGTCAAGCAGCAGACATCTCCCGGGTCCCAAAAGCTGCTGCTGAGGGGTGGGGGCTGATCCTCCTTTATGCACGGGGAAAATGGGGCAAAGATCTGTAGCACATTGAAAGTTGGTGGGCGTCCGCTCTGCTCCTACAATATCCGTATGCCTCAATGCAGGCTTTGATGAGGAATTTAAGCCATTTTCAATTCCATGGCAAAATCTGCATGTTATCTGTGTGAATATTGGTGCAAACTTCTGCACAGGGCCGTAAATACCGCTGCATCGTAGCGGAAGAATTCTGCTCTTAGTGCGTCCATCTTCTCGCCAGAAACCAATGTACACGTCGTGGTGCATGCTGGGACGCTTTCATGTATGTCAGCCATACATGGACTACAAGATATGAACTGTGCAGAACACCTCAGTGTCCCCCAGACGAGCGGCATGCAGTAAGTATCGCTCGTGCCGCTTATCTCCAGGATGGAATAGGAAAGATCCAGCATTTACCCCCACGGCAGATACGAAGGGACCCTCTAGGGAAACCACCATCAACTTGAGATTGTCAGCAGATCCAATGGAAATCAGTACAATCTGCTGACTGGTCGTCTGACTGATGGCTGCGCGCAAAAGGGTTTTTAATAATAATCTTTATCTGTATAGCGCCAACATATCCCGCAGCGCTTACATAGTCAGGGGGAATACAGAAAGACAAAAATTACTGAACCACGGTTACATAGTAATCAGCTGATAGAGACAATAGGGGTGAGGGTCCTGCTCCAACGAGCTTACATACTACAAGTAATGGGGGAATACAGAAGGTAAAGGGCTGGAGATGTGTGCGGTATGGAGAGGTGGAGATGTGCACGGTATGGTTGGGTGGAGATGTGCCCGGTATTGTTGGGTGGAGATGTGCCCGGTATGGTTGGGTGGAGATGTGCACGGTATGGTTGGGTGGAGATGTGCCCGGTATGGTTGGGTGGAGATGTGCCCGGTATTGTTGGGTGGAGATGTGCACGGTATGGTTGGGTGGAGATGTGCACGGCATGGTTGGGTGGAGATGTGCATGGTATGGTTGGGTGGAGATGTGCACGGTATGGTTGGGTGGAGATGTGCACGGTATGGTTGGGTGGAGATGTGCACGGTATGGCGGGGTGGAGAGTGAGGGATGCGATACACATAGACAATGTTCAGACATTTAGCCTGTGACGGCAGAATCGGTATGACTGCAGGAGCGGTTTAAGATGGCTAGCAAGGATTGCAGTCAGTAGGTCAGGGAGCATGTTATCAAAGGGGTACAGAGGGGTTTGTTTAGGGAGTACGGTATGCCTCCCTGAAGAGGTGCGTTTTTAGAGCACGGCTGAAGTTCTGCGAGTCCTGGATTGCTCGGGTAGCCTTTGGTAGTGTGTTCCAGAGGATCGGTGCTGCTCTGGAGAAGTCTTGGAGGTGGGAATGAGAAGTTCGAATTAGATGGGCACGCAGTCTAGTTTCATTAGCAGAGTGGAGAGCCCGGGCTGGGTGATGGATTGAGATGAGGGAGGCAATATAGGGGGCGCTGCACTGTGGAGGGCTTTGCGGATATGGGATACAATATAGGGGGGCGCTGCGCTGTGGAGGGCTTTGTGGGTGAAGGTAGCGAGCTTAAATTGAATAATGTAATTAACGGGCAGCCAGTGCAGTGACTGGCACAGGGCAGAGGCATCCGAGTAGCGGCTGGACAGGAAGATGAGCCTGGCTGCCGCCTTCAGGATGGATTGCAGAGGGTAGAGTCAGGTGTAGGGGAGGCCGTTCAGCAACGAGTTGCAATAATCGAGCCGGGAGTGGATGAGGGCAACAGTGAGCGTTTTTAGCGCGTCCGTGGTGAGAAAGGGGCAGATTCTTGCGATGTTCTTGAGGTGCAGCTGACATGTTCGGGCCAGAGATTGGATGTAGGGGGTAAATGATAGATCAGGGTCGAATATGACCCCAAGGCAGCGGGCATACTGGGAGTTATGGTGCCACACACTGAGATGGAGATGTCAGGATGAGGTCGGTTAGTGGAGGGTGGAAATACCAGTGGGTCAGTTTTAGAGAGGTTTAGTTTTAGGTAGAGAGAGGACATGGTGTTAGAGACAGCAGACAGACAGTCGGTGATGTTTTGGAGGAAAGGTGCAGAGATGTCACGGGAAGAGGTGTATAGCTGGTATTGGAGGCCAAATCTCCTGATGGTTTGTCCAATAGGGGCTGTGTAGATAGAGAAAAGAAGGGGGCCGAGGACAGAGCCCTGGGGGACCCCAACAGCAAGGGGAAGAGAAGGGGGCCAAGGACAGAGCCCTGGGGAACCCTAACAGGGAGGGGAAGAGGAAGGGAGAGGGCCGAGGACCGAGCCCTGGGGGACCCCAACAGCAAGGGGAAGAGGAGGGGGCCAAGGAGCGAGCCCTGGGGGACCCCAACAGCAAGGGGAAGAGGGAGGGCCGAGGAGTGAGCCCTAGGGGACCCCAACAGCAAGGGGAAGAGGAGGAGAGGTAGAGCCAGCAAAGGAAAAGCTGAAAGAGCGTTCAGATAGGTAGGAGGAGAACCAGGAGAGGCCGAAGGAGTGAAGCATACTGAGGAGGAGTTTGTGGTCGACGGTGTCAAATGCTGCGGAGAGGTCGAGGAGGATCAGTAGGGAGTAATCACCCCTCGATTTGGCTGTCAGTAGGTCGTTTGATACCCTTGTAAGGGCAGTTTCTGTTGAGTGTTGGGGTTGGAAGCCAGACTGTAGGGGGTCGAGGAAAGAGTTCTCTGATAGGTAGCTTACAAGGCGGTAAACCAGGTGTTCTAGTAGTTTGGAGATGAAGGGGAGATTAGAGATGGGTCGGTAGTTGGCGGCATCAGTCACGTATGGTTTTTCAATATAATGTTGCAGAAAACCACCGCAGATTCAGTGGCAAATAATCTCAGCATGACAATCCTTGTCTGTGCAGGGCCTGATAGCTGTCCTGTCTGTGGGGGTCTCTGCGACATGGAGCATCGGAGGGGTCCTACCTCTACACATGGATCATAGTGCCATAATGCAGATAATAAAGGGTAATTGGAGCAGCAGATCCTAATTGTCATTAAGACGAAAGTCCCCGGTATCCGACTGTAAGAGATGGCGTAATCCTGGACTTCATTAGCGCAATAATCCCACCTGCTGTTTATATAACATCCAGCGAGGAGTTTCTACGGCGTTCATTCTCTCATCATGTGAAGTGTTTGAACAGCTGGCGCACATTTCTCTACAGCGGGGCTTATTGGGTTAACAGAGCAGCAGCGCCATGCATTTCTTTCACCGCTGCCTGCGTGGACATGTCGTTGGGTTACCTCCCTAATGGACCGCTGTGTAGTTTGCCTTTACTTGGGCTTCTTCCAGCAGAGGTTTTACCTCTCCTACACAGAAAACATTTCAGGTTGTTGTTGGGTGCCCTCTTCTATGCCCTGGACCCGTGCCAGTCACCTTCAGCCATTACTGCTGCCAACCAGTCTGAGAAACTCGGACTGATATTCCACTTGAAAACATGCAATCTTTCCTGCGATTGAGGTGTCTTTTGCGATAAAAATGCATCACATTGCTGCACCTGCAAAAATAAAAATCACAGTCGCATGAAAATCCCCTCTGTGGGCAAGCGCCATGCGACTTTTATTTTTTTCTTTTCCTTTTGCGCTCCTATTAGAATAGGACACGCTGTGATTACTTTGATCTCGCACTATTGATGCAAGCAAAAAATCCCTCCTATATATTATACTATTGGATTGTGCGCGGTAAAATCGGTCCTGTAAATACGGCCCTAATTGGACACACGGAATCTGGAAATTGGAGAGAGGGGCAGTTTATTTATCTGGGTTTTTTGTGTGTTTTCCAGCTCCTTTTTTCCCCCTTAAAGTAAATAAAGAAAGAAATCTGAAATGAGGCGAGGCGAGGGCTGCTGCCTGTTCAGGACAATCGACATGAATCAGATAAAAGTCTATGGGAAAAAGAAGAGAATGTGCAAATCACAACGTAAAAGCCAATAATATTTGTAGCTGGTTACCGGAATGTGGCGCGTTCTTCACTAATGGCTCCATGACGTTCCTGCAGTCTGCTCTACATAGTGATGGTGTCTGTAGGACAAGCATCTATACTCTGGGGCTCCCAGCGCCCCGCCTCAGTCAGCGCAGATACCTTGGACCTCCATATATCTTGCATTAACCCATAGGATGAAACAATGAGGATTAATGAGGGCTCGCCACTCCTCCTGCTGTCCTCATAAAGTTGCACATTTTCATGCAAGTAGCATTTTGCTTAAACAATTGTTTGCCTTGTCGCTGTTGTCCACTTCTCACTCCACTTCTCCGAAAGGGGCCTTTCAGATGGGATGGAATTCAGGGCTAACGGTAGATTTTGATGTGGGATTGCTGGCACGATTCTGCTATTTCAATTCCACATCAAAATCCGCACGTTCGCAGCTCAGATTTTGGGGCAGAATATTGCGCAGGAGGGCGTATTCCAGAGCGCTGCTGCACAATATTCCATCCCCTATGAAAGGTCCAAAAGTGTCTACAAGAGGGGCGCAGTTTAAACAGAGTGCTGTTTGCAGACAGATTTAAGAAATATGATTTTTTTTGTAAAGTGCAAGCTTTGTAGCGATGTCTCTCCGGTGGCGGAAAAAGTGCTTCACATCTCTGGATAAATGTAAAGCTGCAACAAATGTATCATCAGCGTGTGAGATTTGGTAAATGTGTCACTTATAACACTAACATGGTCTATACGCATGCGCATTGGTGCAAAACCGATACTTAGTTCTAGCTGACTCCATGATTCACGACTGTAAAGACTGGCATATAGCACAGTATATTAGAAGCCGGCCGAGCACAAAGGGACAGATTTATCCCAGAGGTGGCGATATCAGGTCAAAATCTTAAATTGTGCAAGAAGTAGATCAACTGATTGTACCCAATTTGTATGTCATAATGAAGATAATTCACAGTTCATATATTTATGATATAATGCCTTAGATATATTAATGGTCCCCACCGGGTCTAGGATATATCTGTCTGCATATTATACTGATGGTAAGTATTATTATCCAGCTCTAAGTAGACTATGGACACTAACGTTACATCTATGCTCTCTTACCATACCAAATTAAGTCATCAGTCTTCTTGCTGTACAAAATTGTGGGGTAGGCCACAGCTTTATTAAACAATTTACTATATATAAACATTAGTAACTTTACTTTCAGTGAAAACCTTTTCCATGCCGTAAAACGTAAAACTTTTGAGTCCGTAACAGTCCCAAGGAAGTTCGTAAGCCCTGGTCCTTTGGCTGCCAACCTTCCTCTACTATCCCTATCCAGCATGGAAAAAACTCCAGGCCACGCGGGATGCGTCGTATCGCTACTACGCATGCCGTCCCACCCCACCGACCCGCACTAAAGCTGCCTCTACACCATCTTGCAAACCGGATAAAAAAGTATCCAGACCGACCTCATTCAAGTGGACTCCGTCGTCTCTTAGTGCTCCTCTTTCCCTGTCCTCTAACTCCCAATGTCTAACCGCGATGCTGCCTAGTGACTGAACGAACTTTGACATTTTTAGATTAACTAGCTTCCTAACCCTATCTATCGCCTCCGGGTCTCTCACTCCTCTCCAGCTCCTTCTTGCCACTATGTCCGACCAAACCAAAATTACTTCTTGAAAACAGTCCCGGAAACTTAACATGTCTTGTTTCATCAGCACCAGCAAATCCCTCATTTTAATTTTTCCCAGGTCGTTCCCCCCGGCATGAACGACCAAAACGACTCTTCGGGGGGTCCACCTGCTTATGTCCATTACAATGTGCAGCAAGCTAGGCCATTGAAGCCCTCGTACTCCGTGCCAGTTCACGGCTGTCCCGGTTAAGCTTAAGTTCCGACCCGTTGGCCGTACTGCTGCCCTCTTTTCGGCCCAATATATGTACGAATGGCCAACGATCCAGACCTCCCACGGCTCTGCGGCTGGAAACGAGCACAGAAAGAACACAAGAAAAACCCCGAAATAGAAATGAAACGGAAAAAACACCGCTAAAAAACTATCCTAGCAGGTCAAACGACCATCAAATCTGGCCTCATGTACGATTTGTATGCCTGGGATTTCCACCTTCCCAGCCTTTTTAACCCCTCTTCGTTCATACCGCCTGCATCTGCCATCGTGGCGGCTCCTATTCTGAACGAATGGGTCCCGAACTCTGATGCATCGAGACCTGCTGCCCGTAACGACGATCGTAACACCGATGAAAATTGAAAACGGGTAAGTGGGAGGCCTGATGAATAAACCAAAAATTGTCCGCCATGGCCTCTGGAAACCAAGTAAAGCCTTATCGTGTCCACCGGGCACCAACGTGAACCCAGACTGCTGATTGATAGCCACTCGCCTCTACCGTAAATATCTGTTTTTGACTTTCTGACACGCACACGTAAAAACTCGTTTGCCAATAACACGTCATTAAAAAGGAGGCCTCCCTCTTTATTCTTGCTTGCCAGAACTAATTCACTAATCCTCAGAGCTGCAAAAAACGCCAACATGAATGCCGCTCTGAACAGCAAGATTTCCGAACTACTAACACATGTGGTTTCCAAAACTTCCATCAACTTGCATAACAAATTATAAATGATAGGGCGGCGGGAATCAACCCGCCCCTTATCCTTTTTCCAACCGCGGATTACTTGGCGAAAAACGAAATCCTTGGTAACATCCTCCAACCTATGAAGTTTTAATAAAAATGCAACTCCCAACATATGTTTCTTAGCTACACCAACTGACATTCGTCTTGACCGTAAAACCGCTAACATATCCATTGTTGCCGAACGGGCGCCATCGCCCCCCACTACGCAACCTCCTGTGAACGTCAACCACGTTGCCCAAACCGTATTGTAATTTTTACGTGTCGCCATTGATACTGATGCCTCCACCAGCTTCAGCAACTCTCCCCGGCCAGACTCCATAAGAAAGGCGGGCAACGAACCCCCTCGGCCTCCGCCTGTGGGTGCCGCTCCCTGAACAAATCCATCTGCGAACAAGAGAGTGCGTCAGCTGCTCCATTACTACAACCCGGCACATGTTTTGCTCGCAAATATATGTTCCGTTGCAGACATCTTAAAACCACGTGCCTTAAGAGTGCCAACACCAGCGGAGATGCCGAAGACTATTTGTTGATTGTCTGCACCACCGCCGCGTTATCAGACCAGAAACAGATCTTACGATCCTGGAGCTCCTCTCCCCATAACTCCAAAGCCACCACTATTGGGAAAAATTCCAATAACGTAATGTTTTTGATCCATTGTCTCTGTATCCACGACCCTGGCCAGGGTTCCCTGCACCAATGGTTTTTGAATATAACACGAAAACCAACCGAACCGGCCGCATCCGCAAACAGGTTAAGGTCAGTGCCCGACCACTCTTCCTTCGGGTACAAAACCTGCCCGTTAAACGTTTCCAAAAATACACGCCATGTATGCAAATCCACTCTGATACCTCGGGTGACCCGAATAAAATGGTGGGGCTGTCTGGCCCCCACCGTAGCCAGAGACAACAGTCTAGAAAAAACGCGGCCCATGGGGATCACTTTGCAAGCAAAATTCAGCAAACCCATGAGCACCTGAAACTGGCGCAACGTAGCCTTTTTACAACGTGACACATCCAATACCGTCTGGCGCAGCCGGGCTACTTTGTCCATAGGTAGCTTGAAGACCATTTCTTCCGTGTCGATTTCTATTCCCAAGAAAATTAAACGGGTCACGGGGCCCATGGTCTTCTCTTCTGACAACGGGACCCCCATGTATTGCATAAGTTTTCAAAACGTATCTAATAGAAAACCGCAAACATCAGACGTTTCCGTTCCAATGAACAAAAAATCGTCTAGGTAATGTGTCACCGACGTGATGCCCGTTTCGTACCTGAGGATCCACTCCAGAAAGGAGCTGAAAAGCTCGAAGTAGTAACATGAAATGGAGCAACCCATAGGCAAGCACATGTCGTAAAAGAATTGGTTATCGATCATGCAGCCCAATAGGTGAAAGCATTCCGGTTGGACCGGCAATAAACGAAAAGCAGACTCAATATGGGCTTTTGCCAACTGAGCCCGCCAGCCCGCGCTCCTGACTAACAGAACTGCATGATCAAAAGAAGTGTACGCCACTGAGGCTTGCTCCTTTGAAATGCCATCATTTACTGACTCCCCTTTTGGGAAGGATAGGTGATGAATCAAGCGGAACTTACCAGTCTCCTTTTTGGGGACCAGTCCCAGCGGGGACACTCGCAAATTGGAAAACGGAGGCTCCAAAAAAGGGGCCAGCCATGCGGCCCAATTCAACTTCTTTCACCAGTTTTTCCTTTACTAGTTCGCGATTATCCGTGGCTGACTTCAGGTTGCGACATAACGTGGTGGCTGTGAAGGGGATAACGAAACCGATGGAAAAACCCTGACTAAGGATTTTTGCTTCCTGTGGTACTTGTCGAGCCACGGAAGTAGGTACCTGTTTTTCACTGGTGTTCGGTGCTCCACTGGCACCACCCACCACTGTTGCCGTTCTTTGCTTATGGAAGCAGCGTATCGCAGCGTGGTGCCCCCCGTAGACAGAGCACTCATGCCTGAATTTGCAGGTGGCATAAAATCTGCAGTGGCCCTCGTTGTATAACCAACAAGAGCCGTTTGGTCGTGGCGAGGCCGCAGAGGGCTGTTGATTTCCCCCTGCGGCTCCCCCTGAAAAGGTGTTCTTTGTGGACGCTGCGCAAGAATCAGCTGAATCCATACGTCGGTCGCTTTTGACGCCCAGCTTATGTGACTCGCACCCGATACACGATGCCTAAAATCTTCGTCGTATCGCCACCATGCCGCACCGCCATGCAATTTGTATGCGTTAAAAATTATGTTTGGATAAACAAGAAGCTCCGGACCTTTGCTCGGCTGATGCTGGCATGTAATATATGCCAGAACCGTGTAAGCCTTCAACCAGTTGCCAAACGTTTTGGCAACCTTCGGCTTTTTCTCCGCTCCGCGTTCGGATACGCGTTCTTTATCAACCATTACGTGGTCCGCCGATAGCAAGGACCAAATATCCACATACAATCCTTTACGAATTTTCTCCAATATCTCATCCGACAAACCAACCCCCAACGGGGCAACTCCGCAGAATAACTAATCGGCGTATCTTAACCCATCCAATGGGTCCGCCTCACCAACAACATCATTAACCCCAGGTGGGCCCTCGCCCCCTGATGACACACAGGACACTGAAAGTCCTTCTCTTGAGTCCACTTTGCTCAATAGCGACTTCAACACAGCAACTAAATCACCTTTATCCGCTACCTTCAAAGGATCCATAATATTTTTCCACACATTGGTATAATTAAACTCACCGGCTCGACCGACCTCCGGTGTTGCCAAGGACGTGGTCCCTGCCAGTCTTCTCCTGTTGCTCCTGTCCTGTCCAGGCGAGGGCTGCCGATCTGTCATATGCGGAGCCTCTTGCGCCCTTATTGAATGCATCGCTCCGGGATGGCCCCGATCCAGCCGTTCCTGCAAGTCCTCATGCCTCCTGCGGCGTATGTTATCCCCGCTCGGGATGGTTGATGGCGCAGCCGTCAGCTGGTGTCGGATCTCCTGTCGGTTATCTGGCTCCGGCGCACTATGCCTGTCGCTCCTGCCTGCCTCTCGCTCTCTAAGCCTGACCCTACCGCTCTCGGATACTGTTCTTCCTTGCTGTCTATCGCGCTCTCGTACGTACTTCTCTCACCTAGCCCTTTCCCTTTGCCTACGCTTAGCGCCCTGGCCCTGTCGTCTACTGCTAGCGCGACTAAAGGTGCTATGGGAAGAATAGCCCGATGGGATTGCGGATGTGAACACGTATCTAGGGTTCACGTAACAAAATCTATGGGAGCTGGTTGTAGCGGGGTCCGTTCGAGGGGGGGGCTAGATTGCGTGTAACACTGGACGTACTCGCGAGGAAGGCGGGAGGTAGCTACCGGGGGCGGGGAATCGGGGAATAAGCGGACCCGTCAGAACCCGATGTATAATCCGGATTAATGGCACTAGGACCCGGTGATTGCGAGGGGCTGAGACCTAAGGACGAGCTCCTGTTGTCCTCAGCTGCGCTAACCCCTTCTCTGCTGCCCCTCTGCGCGCTGGATCCCCTGCTACCTGCGCTGCTAGCAATGCTGTTTGTGGGGCTGTACGCCCCCCCCCCCCGAGGCAAGCCTGCGCTCCTCTCTCCTGTGGCCCCTTTCACTATGGCCTGCTGCGCTCCCCCCACTTGCCCTATGCAATCCTGTCGGCTCTATCCTACCTGTCGCGCCACCATCTTGCGTGAGCCGGCGGCCATGCCGCGCGCTCCCCGGTGCCGCCTCCTTTAACTGCCGCTGCTCACCTCCTCTTGTTCCCGCCGTCCTGCGCCTGGCCGCTCGCTGCTCTGCTGCCTTGGAGCATGCTGCCGATGCTGCCGGATGTCCGCCTCATTGCGCCGTACCCCCGGCTGGAGGTGACCGTTGGCTCCTCGCGGGGACTTTTCCCACTGCGCGGTTTGAATTTGGCGCCTTTTTCCGTCCTCCGCTTCCGGCTTCCTTTGCTCCTTCATTGCCCCGACTGGCTCTGTGGCTGCTCCGCTTTGCCGCTGGACTCGGACTGAGTCTTGCCGGGGGGGGGGTTTCTCCGTCTTGTCGGGCATCCTCGCTCCGCTTCGCGCTCTTGGGCCGCGTTCCCTCCATCTTCCCGTTCCTGCACCTCTGTCGCCGTGGGCCTCCCGGACTCCGCCGCCGATCTGCAACTGACGAGCAGCTCCTCTAACCATCCAGTGCCGTCCTGCCGAACCGCCCGCTGTATCTGCTCCCGTAAGTCTTCCATCTTTTTTAGTTCGCCTGCTACTTCTGTCGCTGTGTCTTCCGTTCTCGCTTTCTTCCTTCTTTCCCCGCTCGTCTTCTTACTTCCTTGTCTTCAGCTCTTCGGATGCTCTTGCTCTGTCTTCCTGGCTTCCTAATGCTTTCTTTCTTTCTCGTGCTGCTTATCTCTCTTGCTGCGTCCTCTTTCTTCTGCTTTCGTCGCTGATCTGAAATCTTCTTCCCTCTTCTCCTCCCCTTCCCCTTCCTATCTTAGCTCCACCCCCTCTGCTAAGCTCGCTTGCTTAACCTTTTCCTATACCTGTCCCTAGTCCCATGCAGTCTCATTAGAGCATTTCACTGCATAAGAGGATAGACAGCGCATACAGATGTTAAAGGAGCAAACATAATAAACCCCATGTTGGTATGGTTGCCTCCAAACATTGTTAGAAATATAAAAAGGCTAAGTGCAGATATATCTTTTATAATTACACCAAAAACAGATCTCAATCATTCATGTGGAAACAATGACATTCTGGATCTAGGAGGGGATGACTAATTTCCTGTCATCATGTCACATTATGGTAAGTACTTATTAAAGGGCATTCAATATTGTTTGTATAACAAGGTGGATGATGCGCACTAGGATAAAAGTGTCCAGAGGGAGACACATTCCTGTTCCTCAGTATTCATAAGGGTGAACGCCCCATATTCAATTTTCTTTTATGACGGCAGTATAGCAAAAAACAAAGGCCTATTCAGATGAATGCCGCAAACGACAGGCATTCATTCAAGCCTTTGGGTGCGCATGTTTCAAGCCTGAAAATCCATGCACATTCCTTCTGCAATAATTTCTTATCTAAGTCCCCTCTCCTGCCATTATCCTTGATAAGTTCAATCCCTCGCAAGGTTACCAAATCCAGGTTGTTACCATGTTTCTCCTTCATATGAACTGCCAGGCTCGTGTGCTCTTTTCTATTAATATTCCCAATATGGGCTAAAATCCTGCGTCACAGCTGTTGCTTTGTTTTGCCAATATATTCCATAGGGCATGGACAGGACGCTTGGTAGAGGACCCCACTGGTTTTGCAGTTAATAAAATCTCTGATGGTATACTCTTTAAGAGTGGATGAACTTCTGAATGTTGTACTCCGTGGCATGAATCTGCACGCTTTGCAGCCCCCACATGGATAGGACTCCTTCGGGGGTTCTCTAGGGAGCCCAGTTGCATTAGGAGGTAACCGGGACATGTGACTGTGAACCAGTCTGTCCCGCAAATTTCTGCCTCGTCTGTATGTTATATGAGGTCTGTCTGGCAGGTATTCTTTCAGATCAGGGTCCTTTTTAAGAATATCCCAATATTTAGTGAGGATGTTTCTTACCTCTTGAGATCTATTGTCAAAGGAGCCAATCACTCGTATGATGTCATTTTCTGTAATTTTTGGTCTTGGCTCCAGAAGGTTCTCTCTTCTTAGGGTACTGACAGATGTCTCTGCTTCCTTAATTATATGCCTAGGGTAGCCCCTGTTGACAAATCGTTGTCTCATTTCACGTGATTTGATAGTGAATTCAGTCTCACTGGAACAGTTGCGTCTCGCTCTTATAAATTGACTTTTAGGGATACCCCGTTTAAGGGGTAGTGGATGATGGCTAGTCCAATGGAGTAACGTATTTGTTGGGTTTTTGTTTCCGAAATATAGTGGTCTCCAACAGGTTATTGTCAGAGCGAGAAATGCAAATGTCCAGGAACGTGATTTGAACAGGGTCAATTTCCGCTGTAAGAAAAAGATTCAAGTTGTTTCGATTAAGATGTTGCACAAATGCCAGGAAATCACTGATTTCACCCGTCCAGAGTATCAAGACGTCGTCGATGTATCATATCCATAACTCGACTGATGCCGTCCACTTCTCATTCTCCTCATTGAACACCATTGTTTCCTCCCACCAGCTCAGGTATAGGTTGGCATAACTGGGGGCACAGGGGCTCCCCATAGCTGTACCCCTCAGCTGGTGGAAGCATTTCCTATCAATAGACGAATGACAGGAGATTTAGCAGAAGTGTATTATGATCTTTTAGATGTAGCCCTCTTTGACTAAGGAAAAATTCTACTGCTCTCATGCCTCCTGTATGTGGGATGGAGCTATATAGGGATTCTACATCTAAACTTGCTAGTTTCGTCTCTGGGGATAAACAGACTCTTTCAAGTCGTTTGAGTACGTCAGTGGTATCTCTGGTGTAAGCTGTTCGCTTTTTAATTACTATAATATTAAAGGTTAAAGGGGTTGTCCCGCGCCGAAACGGGTTTTTTTTTTTTTTTAACCCCCCCCCCCGTTCGGCGCGAGACAACCCCGATGCAGGGGTTAAAAAAACAACCCGCACAGCGCTTACCTGAATCCCGGCGGTCCGGCGTCTTCATACTTACCTGCTGAAGATGGACCGCTCCGTGGACCGCAGGGCTTCTGTGCGGTCCATTGCCGATTCCAGCCTCCTGATTGGCTGGAATCGGCACGTGACGGGGCGGAGCTACACGGAGCCGGCATTCTACACGAGCGGCCCCATAGAAGACTGCAGAAGACCCGGACTGCGCAAGCGCGGCTAATTTGGCCATCGGAGGGCGAAAATTAGTCGGCTCCATGGGAACGAGGACGCCAGCAACGGAGCAGATAAGTATAAAACTTTTTATAACTTCTGTATGGCTCATAATTAATGCACAATGTACATTACAAAGTGCATTATTATGGCCATACAGAAGTGTATAGACCCACTTGCTGCCGCGGGACAACCCCTTTAAGTTTTAACTTTCTCACTAGTGAGTTCTTCTCGGTGATTAGTAGAGTTTTAGTTATTATTTTAGAATTATCGTGCATTAAAACTAAGTCTAAAAATATAATATAATCCCGGCTAAAAGTACTCGTAAATTTTAAATTGTGATTATTAATATGAAGACTATTAACGTATGCATTAAGACTAGCTTCAGACCCTCCCCATATAATCAAAATGTCGTCAATAAATCTTTTATAAAAAATAATATTAGTGTTAGAGATATGATTTTTTTTCAAAGTTACCCATAAAAAGATTAGCAAAAGCCGGTGCAAAATAAAATCTATGGCTTTTAATAAAAACATTTTTTGGTTCGGGGGCATTAAAGGATCATCATGTAAAAAATGATTAATAGCTGATAGGCCTAAATCATGGGGGATATTTGAATATAATGACTCTACGTCTAATGTACAAAAAATATATTCCTCTTGCCAAGTAAAATCTTTAATTAAATTAAGTAAATGGCCAGTGTCTCTCAGGTAGGTTGAAGAGATAAAACGTATTTTTGAAGGAGTCGGTCGATATATTTGGCCAGTTGGCTCGTAATGGAATTTACTCCGGCTATGATTGGCCGTCCCGGCGGGTCTATTAAATTCTTATGTATTTTCGGCAAGTGATACATAAATGGAATATCGGGTTCGATAGATGTAATATATTGACCCTCGTTTTTTGTTAAACCGTTAGTTAAAATGCCTTTGTTGATTAAAATTTTAAAATTATTTTTAATCTGGTTAGTCGGATCACTAGACAAAATTTTATATGTATTTGTTATTTAAAATATCTAGATTTACTCGGTCGTAGCGTTCATAATCCATTAAAACTATTCCCCCCCCCCCCCCTTTATCGGCGCGTTTAATAACTAAATTAAAATTATTACGGAGATCCTTTAAAACATTTTTTTCTTTAAAAGTTGTTATCATTAAAAGGCTTTAAATTACCGACTTCACATAATTTAGTAAAATCATTTAACATATAATAAAAGGACTCTAGAAAGCGACCCGTTATTTCAGTAGGGTAAAATTTACTCTTAGGTTTTAAATCTGTCGGGATTGGGTCATTAAGATCAAAGTCTATAATTGCTTCACTCGCTAAATCTTTTTCGTTAATAATATAATATTTATTTAGTGTGATTTTACGTAACCTGGTTTAACCCCTTGAGTGGCGGGTTTCTTACCACCCTGTCAGACCCACCAGGGCAGGCTTTTTAAATGGGCCAATCATTGAATTTCAACTAATTTTGCAGTTGCGTTCCAAGAGCCATAACTTTCTCATTTCCCCATTGACATGGCCGTATGAGGGCTTGTTTTTTGCGGGACAAGTTGTACTTTTTGATGGCATCATTTTGGGGTAAATATAATGTATTGCATAACTTTTGTAAAAACTTTTGTAGGGAGATTGGGGGAAAAAAAAGAAATTCTGCCATTTGTTTTTTGGATTTCATTTTTACGGCGTTCAACATGCAGAATAAATAATGTGATAACGTTATTCTCTGAGTCACACGATTCTGGCTATACCGAGTTTATACAGTTTTTATGTTTTGCTATTTTTGTACATTTTAAGCATTTTTTTTTTAAAGGTCTGCTTTTGTGTTGCCACATTCCAAGAGCCGCATTAATTTTATTTTTCCATTGCTGGCGTTCTAGACGGCCGTGTTTCTTGCGGGATGAACTCCAGTCTTCATTTACCTATTTTTTTGGAACATGTAAAATTTTGATCGCTTTTTATTCCATTTTTTCTAGTTGCAAGATTAACAAAATCTGTAATTCTGGCTGCTTTTAATTTTTATTTTTCACTGCATTCTCTCAACAGTATGAATAATGTATTAAAGTAATTCTACAGGCCAGTACGATTATGCCAAGACCAAATTGTTTTTTTTCTTTTTCCCAACTCTTTCACACTTAAAAAAAAAAAAAAAGTAATACAAGTTTAAATTACCCTCCTTTTGCCATATCTATAATAAAAAAATCTAAATCATTAAAGAAAAATACATATTTGGTATCACCGCGTCCATAAATGTCCAATCTATCAAAGTAGTGCATTATTTACCCCGCAGGGTGAACGTAGCCCGAAAAAAAATGAAGAACGCCACAAATGCACTTTTTCAGTCACCCTGTCTCCCAGAAAAAATGCAATAAAAAGCAAACAAAAACTCGTATGTATTCCAGATCGGTACCAACATAAACTACATGACATCCCACAAAAAATGAGCCCTCGCTCAACTACGTCGATGGAAAAATAAAAAAGTTATTGCACACAGAAGATGCAGCTGAAAATAATTAAAAAAAAATAAATGTCTTTGAAAAAAATACAAGTGCTACAGCAAAAAAATTTAAATAATTAAATTAGGGTCACAATGGGTATGTTTCTGAACACGGGACAAACGGGGGTATCCATTTTGGGGTGAACGTCCTCATTCCTATGTACGCTGTACAAAAAAACTGTTTTTAAATTTTAAAAATTGAAAATCGTAACTTTTTTTTTCTGCTTTGCTTAGATTCATTCAAATACTGTGGGGTCAAAATACACAGTACACCCCTAGATGAATTTGTTAAGGGGTCTAGTTTTCAAAATGGGGTCATTTGAGGGGGTTCTGGAATTTATTCAGTTGTACCCTGAAATCTAACGGGTATTCCTTTCATTGTAGGCCAAGCCATGTGTCCTGTAAGTCTATTAGGGCCACAATGGGTATGTTTCTGAACACAGGACAAACAGGGGTATCCATTTTGTGGTGAAAATCTTCATTTATACATGTGGTGTACAAAAAAACTGTTTTTAAATTGACGCAATAGCCCAAAAAATGAAAATCGTACTTTTTTCTTACTGCTTTGCTTAGATCTATTCAAAATTTGTAGGGTTAAAATACACAGTACACCCCTAGATAAATTCGTTAAGGGGTCTAGTTTTCAAAATGGGGTCATTTGTGAGGCTTCTCTATGGTTTTGGCCGCTCAAGAACTCTACAAGTGGGCAATGGGGCCTAAAAGGACTTCAAGCAAAATCTATGTTCTGAAAGCCACCGATTACTCCTTTCATTTTGGGCCCTGTTGTGCATGTGGACATAAGATTAGGGCCACAATGGGTATATTTCTGAAAACAGCACAAACAGGGGTATCCATTTTGGGGTGCAAGTCTTCCTTCATATGTGTGCTGTACAAAAAAAAGCTGTTTTTAAAATGACAGAATTGCCAAAAAAAACCAAAAATCCTAATTTTTTCCTTTTGCTTTGCTTGAATTTATTCAAAAACTGTGGGGTCAAAATACACAGTACACACCTAGATAAATTCGTTAAGGAGTCTAGTTTTCAAAATGGGGTCATTTGTGGGGGTTCTATATGGTTTTGGGCGCTCAAGAACTCTACAAGTGAGCAATGGGGCCTAAAAGGACTTCAAGCAAAATCTATGTTCTGAAAGCCACTGACTACTCCTTTCATTTTGGGCCCTGTTGTGCATCCAGACATAAGATTAGGGTCACAATGGGTATGTCTCTGAACACAGGACAAACAGGGTATCCACTTTTGGGTGCAAGTCTTCATTCATATGTGTGCTGTACAAAAAAAGCTGTTTTTAAAATGACAGAATTGCCATAAAAACGAAAATCACAATTTTTTCCTTTTGCTTGGCTTGAATTCATTCAAAAACTGTGGGGTCAAAATATGCAGTACACCCCTAGATAAATTCCTTCAGGGGTCTAGTTTTCAAAATGGGGTCATTTGTGGGGGTTTTCTATGGTTTTGGGCGCTCAAGAACTCTACAAGTGGGCAATGGGGCCTAAAAGGACTTCGAGCAAAATTTCTATTTGAAAGACAATGACTACTCCTTTCATTTTGGGCCCCGTTGTGGACTCAGATATAACATTATGGCCACAATGGGTATATTTCTGAACACGGGAGAAACAGGGGTATCCATTTTGTCGTGTAAATCCTCATTTTCATGTAAACTATAGGAAAAAAATATGTCTTTAAAATGATAGATTTGCAAAAATATGAAATTTTACTTTTTCTCCTCTAAATTGAAATAATTCCTGAAAACAAACTGTGGCGTCAAAATACTCATGACCCCCCCCCTCAGTGAATACACTAAGGGGTGTAGTTTTTAAAATGGGGTCATTTGTGGGGGTATCTATTATTCTGACACTCATGAGCCTTTCCAATCTTGGCTTGGTGTAGGAAAACAAAGTGTTCCTCAAAATGCTAAAAAGTAATCTTAAATTTGTACGTCTCCTAAATGGTTAAAAAAAAATTGAAAGTTTTTCCAATGTGCGCCCAAAATAAAGTAAACGGGTGGAAATACAAATCTTAGTAAAAATTTCTATATTATGTTTGCACATATTTAGGATATTGCAGTTGGAAATGTGAAAAAATGACGATTTTTTTCAACATTTTCCAAATTTTGGCGCTTTTAATAAATAAACACAAATTCTATCGGTCTATTTTTTCCGCCTAAATGAAGTACAACATGTGGCGAAAAAACAATGTCAGAACCGCTTGGATATGCAAAACCTTTCTGGTGTTTTTCCATGTTAAAGTGACACATGTCAGATTTGCAAAATTTGGCCTGGTCATTAAGGCGCAAACAGGCTTGGTCACTAAGGGGTTAAACTCACTGAGTTACACATTCATTCATAGACAACGAGACAGCTTATTTGACAGGGTTCTCTGTCATAAAATAGACCGAGTTTAGACCTTAAATGAACCACTCAATATAAATGAACACACTTACCCAACTTTGAGCAGACAGAATCACAGAGACACAATGAGGGATAAGAATAACAGTTTCTTACCAGCCGGCTTTGTCCTGAGTATGCGTCTGTGCATTCTGTCCGTTTGAGAGTAAGTTGGGTCAGAGGTTCTGGTCACACTCGGTCCCTGCTTTCGGGCGCCATCTGTTATCGGACCACACCGGTACCGATCTGATGACCTCGTTGCCAGGTGCCAAATTGGTAGATATGGAAGCCCGTGATGAGGAGATTTTGCTAGCATTATCTATCAATAGCATGAAATCACTCCATGTTATGTCAAGACACTTCTCCATGAGAACTCAATGAATTCTACTTTATTGTGAACATTGCCAGTTCTTATACAGAAAGAATGGGCGTATCCAAATATTGCCTGGTACAAAGATTAGTGTTACGTAGCTTACTGTTACAAAGGTGAAAATATTTAGGACTTATTGACATCTACCAAATAGTCTCAAAGCTCAGACACAGAATTACCCAAGTCAGGAGATTGCTGTTGCATTAGACAATATTTCTGCTATCGCTGTGTGTCTTCTCTGTTAACATAGCTTAGCATTATTTAATTTGTCTGTTGACTTCTTATCTTAAAATCCTAGTTCCCGGCACTACAAAGCATAGGTTTTAGTCTTCTATTTAAGGGTCAATAGTCCAATACAAGGTAAGAAACATACACTTATTGCATTCTGAAACTTAACACTTTATATTCCATGACAGGACCAAGCCTTATTTTTCAAATCTGACATCTGTCACTTTATGTGGTAATAACTTTTAAATCCTTTTACGTATCGATGTGATTCTGAGATTGTTTTTTCGTGACATATTGTACTTTATGTTAGGGTAAAAATTGCATCAATAAATTTTGTCTTTATTAGGAAAAAAAATCCAAATTTACTGAAAATTTGGAAAAATTCACAATTTTCAAACTTTGAATTTTTCTCTTTGTAAGATAGAAAGTCAAACACCACAACATAGTTATTAATTAACATTTCCCATAGGCCTACTTTACACAGCAATAATTTTTTAAGTGTTATTTTACTTTTTGCAGACTCCACAAAGTATATACATTTGGCAGTAATTTTTCACATTTACTAGCAAATTTCAAAATCTAAATTTTTTAAGGACCAATACAGTTCTGACATGGTTTTGAAGAGCCTGTATATCAGAATCCCCCATGAATTGCCCCATTTTAAAATCCGCACCCTTCAAAGTATTCAAAATGGCATTTAGAAAGTTTATTAACCCTTTAGATGTTTTACAGGAATTAAAGGAAGTGCATCAAAAATTAGAACAGTTCCATTTTTCTACAGATTTTCAATATAAAACCTTTCTTTTCTATAAAACAGCAGGAGTTAGCAAAGAAACAAAACTTGGATTGTATTACACAGATTCCGCAGTTTTTAGAAATGCCCCATATGTGGACGTAGCCTGTTGTATGGGCACATGGCAGGACTCAGAAGGAAAAGAGCACTTCTTGGCTTTTTGAATGCAGATTTTGCTGGAATAATTTTCAGACCCGATGTAGTGTTTGCAGTGCCCCTGAGGTACCAGTGCATTTGAAACCCCCAACAACTGACCCAATTTTGGAAACTACACCCCTCAGGGAATTTTTTAGGGGTGTAGTGAGTGGTTTGAACCCACAGGTATTTGAGGAATTTTTTTAACAGTTTGAGTTCAATACTAAAAAATCTAATTTTTCACATAATGTTTAGCTTTAGGCCCAGATTTTTATTTTTTACCAGGGGCAGAAGGAAATAACGTACCCCATCATGCGTTACCCAGTTGCTCTCGAACACGGAAATGCCCCATATGTGGACGTAGCCTGTTGTATGGGCACATGGCAGGACTCAGAAGGAAAACAGCACTTCTTGGCTTTTTGAATGCAGATTTTGCAGGAATAATTTTCAGACCCCATGTAGTGTTTACAGTGCCCCTGAGGTACCAGTGCATTTGAAACCCCAACAACTGACCCCATTTTGGAAACTACACCCCTCAGGGAATTTTTTAAGAGGTATAGTGAGCGGTTTGAACCCACAAGTATTTGAGGAATTTTTTTTTACAATTTGAGTTGAGAACGAAAAATTCAAATTTTTCCAATAATGTTGAGCTTTAGACCCAGATTTTTATTTTTTACCAGGGTCAGAAGGAGAAAACATAGTCCATAATGTTACCCAACAGGGAAATGCCCTATATATGAATGTAAACTATTTTTAGGGCGCAGGGCTCAGAAGGGAAGGACTTAGCATGTGGCTTTATGTACAAGCTGTGCGAAGTACATCAGGGTAAAACGTCAGGGCAATAATAAAATTAAAATTTCAGGGACGTGTGGTAGATCTTAAAACACTCATTTATACAGAGGCCGGGTTGTGTGGGGCACGTTTCACACTGGTATACGGTGTCTTATCCCCTGTTTATAGCAGACTCTGCACCTCTTTTGGGTCCTTCCCCTCGTCGCAGTGGAGGGAATTTCACTGGGAAAATGCTGCCCTGGTACAATCCTTGTGGTCTCACTTCCTGAAGTACTGGGCCTCTCCCCCACCTCCTGGTCCCCAAATATTAGGTCCTTGATGATTTTCTTCTGAAATTCAAGGAATATCCCCCTATGGCCTGCACCTCGGAACAGCACGTAGGCATTATACAGTGCCCTCTGTACGAGGTGCGCGGCCAGTTTTTTTGTACCACACCCGTGTTTTGCGCATGGCATTATACGGCTCCAGTACCTGGTCTGATAGATCAACCCCTCCCATGTACTTATTATAGTCGAGGACGCAGTCTGGTTTGGGGGTCTCTGCACTGGTACCTCATACTGGGCAGGGGGCACTGCTGTGGCCGTGTATTGTTGTCAACATAAGGACATCCCTCTTGTCCTTATATTTGACGCACAATACATTGTCGCTGCATTGGGCCCGGCTCTCACCCCTTCTGAGCAGTTGCCCAAGCAGCATCTTAGGGAGGCTTTTTTGATTTTTCCGAACAGTGCCCATGCCACTGTTCTTCTGGAAGCGAGGCACTGAAACAGGGGGACACTGGTATAAAAGTTATCCAGGTACAGATGGTAACAGTGGTCTAATAGTGGGTGCACCAGTTCCCACACTATTTTTCCTGTTACTCCTAGCACGGGGGGCATTCTGGGGGCTCAATTTTAGTGTCCTTCCCCTCGTAAATGCCAAACTTGTGGGTGTACCCTGATGTTCTTTCGCACAGCTTGTACAACTTAACGCCATACCGTGCCCGCTTACTGGGCAGGTACTGGTGGAATTTTAGCCTCCCCTTGAAGTGGACCAGGGACTCATCTACAGCAATATTTATCTCTGGGGTATACGCCTGGGCAAACTTGGCGTTAAAATGGTCTATTACGGGCCTGATCTTATACAACCGATCGTAAATGGCACTGAGCACACGCTGTTGTTTTTTTTTTTTTTTTTTAATACTGACAGACTAAACGCTACACTGACTAACTACACGCAACACACTAGACGGACTAACGACACGCTACACTAACTAATGACGGGTGACGGGATAGGTAACGAAATGGGAACAGGAACTTTTTTTTTTACACAGGTGAATACACTGACACTACATGGACTAACGACACGCTACACACTAGACGGACTAATGACACGCTACACTAACTAATGACGGGTGACGGGATAGGTAACGAAATGGGAACAAACGGGTTTTTTTTTTTTTTGCGCTACACTACACTGCTGATCGCACACTACAGCACACTACAGATCCCTCACACACTACAGCTTACTCACTACACTTCAGATCACTCACTACACTACACTACACTACACTACACTACACTTCACTTCACTACACTACACTACTCTCACTACACTAATCAGTCACTCCCTGCCTAATCTACACACTAATCGCTCGTTTTTTATGGGACACAATACAGTAGGTGCTCTGTCTACAAGCATCGGAAACACACTGAGGTGCTTGCAGACAGAGCCCCTATTCTAAACAGTGTTAACACCGCTGCCGCGCTGTGATTGGTCAGGGAGTTTTTCTCTGACCAATCACAGCGATCGTGGGGGAGGGACCGCTCTGATTGGTCCGCAGCCCGGACGCAGCATTTGTCTGCTGACTATGTCAGCAGACATCACTGCTGTGTCGCTGCGATTGTCACCGCGGCGACACTTTAATGACATGACGTACCGTTACGTCATGTTGCGGGTAGTACCCCGCTCCCATGACGTACCGGTACATCATAGAGCGGGAAGGGGTTAATGATCGGAGAGTACTTCAGACCCACCTTTTTACAGCGAGACTGTCTTCTCCCTCTGCAGTGAGTTTTTCCGGCTCGAAGGACCAAAAATGTAGGACAAGGTATGTGTTTATCAAAGAGAAGACGATCCCAGATCTCGTGCAGAAGTCTGGGCCCAGGAGAAATACATATAACATAAGCCTGTGTGGTATCAGATGATTTCCAATTTATTCTAAGGTGTGTGTGGTTTATATACCATAAATGACATCACAGGAAAAGTACATACCTCCAAGATTAATAAGAATACATGATAGGCTAAAACTAAAATGATTAACAGAAATGACACCTTTTAAGGTGTTACTATAACATACAATGAAACCATTATGAATTCAGTTAAAAGTAATGCAAGGGGGTGGGGTGTCTGGGAGACTCTTATCTGCTGTCTGTCTACCAGGCACTGGTATAGAAGAAGTTTCGTTTAACCCCTTCACTACTTACAGTAGTAGCATGCTATATCTTTCTAGTCTACAATCTAATAGCAGAACAACTAACTGATACATTGATCTACAATTTTCTTAACAGTCCCTTCCAACTCTACCATTCTATAAGCCTTTAATGCAGCATAAAATAATCATTATAATATTATGTCCACATCCATCCAGTTATGTAACATGACTGGGTGGATTCTCTGTCTGAAACCGAGTTGGACAAGGTTAGAATTGACCTGCAATTGATGCAGAAATCTTTCTTAACCCATTAAGAAACTGGACTATAAGTAATTGCAACACGTTCACAATCAGCTTTGGGCAGCGGGCATGGGGTGGTGGTGGAAATCACTCTTTGGGACTTGTCCTCTGCTGATTTTCACATTTGCTCACATTATGTAACTCCGTTGTCTCTAGGCCCTGTATCCTGCTTAGTCAGCCATATCCAGCACCGTGCAGCTTCCTCTCTGCCACAATGTCCCCAACCCCTTCACTGCAATGACCTGGGATTTTAAAAAAACACGTCCATCCAGTTCAGCCTGTTATCCTGCAATGTTGATCCAGAGTCAGACAAAATAACCCCAACAAGGTAGAAGCCAATTTTTTTAATTTAATGGTAAAAATTCCCTCCAGACTCCAATCTAGCAATCAGAATAATCCCCAGATCACGACCCTTCTGAGTAATCAGGGATATAACATGTAATATTGTAACACTCAAGAAAGACGTCCAGGCCACTCTTGTACTCTTTTATCAAATTCTACATCACCGTGTCCTCAGGAGAGAGTTCCATAGTCTCACTGCTCTTACAGTAAAGAACCCCTTCTGTGTTGTGTAGAAACTTTCTCTCCTCCAGACGTAGAGAACGCCCCCTTGATGGAGTCCTGGGTATAAATAGACGATGGAAGATATCTATGTATTGTCCCCAAATATATATTCAAATCTGATTATTAGAGCGCTCCCTTATTACAGTCTGGGGAATTATAGATGATGGGAGAGATCTCTGTACTGACCCCTGATATATCTATACATAGTTATTAGAGCGCCCCCTTGTTAGAGTCCTGGGTAAAATAGATGATGGGAGAGGTCTCTGTATTGTCCACTAATATATCTATACATAGTTATGAGAGCGCCCCCTTGTTACAGTCCTGAGTATAATAGATGATGGAAGAGATCTCTGTACTGAACCCTGATATATCTATATATAGTTATTAGAGCGCCCCCTTGTTACAGTCCTGGGTATAATAGATGATGGGAGAGATCTCTGTACTGACCCCTGATATATCTATACATAGTTATTAGAGCGCCCCCTTGTTAGAGTCCTGGGTATAATAGATGATGGGAGAGATCTCTGTACTGACCCCTGATATATCTATACATAGTTATTAGAGCGCCCCCTTGTTAGAGTCCTGGGTATAATAGATGATGGCAGAGATCTCTATACTGACCGCTGATATATCTATACATAGTTATTAGAGCGCCCCCCTTGTTACAGTCCTGGGTATAATAGATGATGGGAGAGATCTCTGTATTGTTCACTAATATATCTATACATAGTTATTAGAGCGCCCCCTTGTTACAGCCCTCGGTATAATAGATGATGGGAGAGATCTCTGTACTGACCCCTGATATATCTATACATAGTTATTAGAGCGCCCCCTTGTTACAGTCCTGGGTATAATAGATGATGGGAGAGATTGTTGTACTGATCCCTGATATATCTATACATAGTTATTAGAGCGCCTCCTTGTTACAGTCCTGGGTATAATAGATGATGAGAGAGATCTCTATACTGACACCTGATATATCTATACATAGTTATTAGAGCGCCCCCTTGTTAGAGTCCTGGGTATAATAGATGATGGGAGAGATCTCTGTATTGTCCCCTGATATATCTGTACATAGTTATTAGAGCGCCCCCTTGTTACAGTCCTGGGTATAATAGATGATGGAAGAGATCTCTGTACTGTTCCCTGATATATTTATACATAGTTATTAGAGCGCCCCCTTGTTACAGTCCTGGGTATAATAGATGATGGGAGAGATCTCTGCACTGACCCCTGATATATCTATACATAGCTATTAGAGCGCCCCCTTGTTAGAGTCCTGGGTATAATAGATGATGGGAGAGATCTCCGTATTGTCCCCTGATATATCTGTGCATAGTTATTAGAGCGCCCCCTTGTTACAGTCCTGGGTATAATAGATGATGGGAGAGATCTCTGTACTAACCCCTGATATATTTATACATAGTTATTAGAGCGCCCCCTTGTTACAGTCCTGGGTATAATAGATTATGGGAGGGATCTCTGTATTGTCCCCTGATATATCTGTACATAGTTATTAGAGCGCCCCCTTGTTACAGTCCTGGGTATAATAGATGATGGGAGAGATCTCTGTACTGACCCCTGATATATCTATACATAGTTATTAGAGCGCCCCCTTGTTAGAGTCCTGGGTAAAATAGATGATGGGAGAGGTCTCTGTATTGTCCACTAATATATCTATACATAGTTATGAGAGCGCCCCCTTGTTACAGTCCTGAGTATAATAGATGATGGAAGAGATCTCTGTACTGAACCCTGATATATCTATATATAGTTATTAGAGCGCCCCCTTGTTACAGTCCTGGGTATAATAGATGATGGGAGAGATCTCTGTACTGACCCCTGATATATCTATACATAGTTATTAGAGCGCCCCCTTGTTAGAGTCCTGGGTATAATAGATGATGGGAGAGATCTCTGTACTGACCCCTGATATATCTATACATAGTTATTAGAGCGCCCCCTTGTTAGAGTCCTGGGTATAATAGATGATGGCAGAGATCTCTATACTGACCGCTGATATATCTATACATAGTTATTAGAGCGCCCCCCTTGTTACAGTCCTGGGTATAATAGATGATGGGAGAGATCTCTGTATTGTTCACTAATATATCTATACATAGTTATTAGAGCGCCCCCTTGTTACAGCCCTCGGTATAATAGATGATGGGAGAGATCTCTGTACTGACCCCTGATATATCTATACATAGTTATTAGAGCGCCCCCTTGTTACAGTCCTGGGTATAATAGATGATGGGAGAGATTGTTGTACTGATCCCTGATATATCTATACATAGTTATTAGAGCGCCTCCTTGTTACAGTCCTGGGTATAATAGATGATGAGAGAGATCTCTATACTGACACCTGATATATCTATACATAGTTATTAGAGCGCCCCCTTGTTAGAGTCCTGGGTATAATAGATGATGGGAGAGATCTCTGTATTGTCCCCTGATATATCTGTACATAGTTATTAGAGCGCCCCCTTGTTACAGTCCTGGGTATAATAGATGATGGAAGAGATCTCTGTACTGTTCCCTGATATATTTATACATAGTTATTAGAGCGCCCCCTTGTTACAGTCCTGGGTATAATAGATGATGGGAGAGATCTCTGCACTGACCCCTGATATATCTATACATAGCTATTAGAGCGCCCCCTTGTTAGAGTCCTGGGTATAATAGATGATGGGAGAGATCTCCGTATTGTCCCCTGATATATCTGTGCATAGTTATTAGAGCGCCCCCTTGTTACAGTCCTGGGTATAATAGATGATGGGAGAGATCTCTGTACTAACCCCTGATATATTTATACATAGTTATTAGAGCGCCCCCTTGTTACAGTCCTGGGTATAATAGATTATGGGAGGGATCTCTGTATTGTCCCCTGATATATCTGTACATAGTTATTAGAGCGCCCCCTTGTTACAGTCCTGGGTATAATAGATGATGGGAGAGATCTCTGTACTGACCCCTGATATATCTGTACATAGTTAGTTATTAGGTCGCTTCTCAACCATCTTTTTTTTAAAGTGAATAACTCCAATTTTGATAACCTGTCTGGGTCTTGTAGTCTGTTTATTACCTTAGTTGCCCCCTTTGTACCCGCTCAAGCTCTGATATGTCCTTGAGTACTGCTGACCAAATTTGTCCACAATATCCCATGTGTGGTCTGAACAGTGACTTGTAAAGAGGAAGAACAATGTTCTGGTCATACACCCTTAGAACTACACTGATGCACCCCCTAATAACTATGTGCCTCTCTATAGCTACTGACATTGGAGTCGGCCCCTCCAGTATATATATCCTAGTGACATGTGGGTGATGCAAGGTATATCATAAACTGTGTCGTTAGGCCCCATGTCCACAGGCATGCACGGTGGAATCCCGCAGCGGTTTTCATCCATGCTTGCAGCCATGAGGCCAAAAGTGACAGCAGACTCACCTGTCCGGACGCTGTGTTGCGGGTGGATCTTCTTTCTCCTACTCTCTTGCAGATCCGCGGCACAACACAAAAACAGCTGTGGGTGTGCCGTGGATACGGACGGCTTCCAATGACTTCAATAGAAGCTGCAGGAGCCATCCGTGTGGGAGATACGCAGGAAAATGAAGCATGCTGCGATTTCTTCCCATGTGGGCGATCTGCACATCGGGAAAAGAACACATCCGCATGCATTTATTTCCCCTGCAGATGCTAATGCATCCTTGTGGGCCTCTGGAGCTGCGGATCTCCCACGCGGGACACACGTGCACATTTGTAATTAAAATCCGCACGTGGACATTGGCCCTTATGCTGCCTTACCAAATTTGGTGTTACCCTGTATACCATGCCGTATCCATCTCAGGATATACAATTCCACCGTCTCACAAGAGAAGAATGTTTCACACATATTATATTAACAGTTTGCTGTTGACTAATAACAGCTCACCAATTCTGGTGAAAGGTGTCTTCCACTCTCCAACTATTATACCCATGAACCTTACCGCTTCTGATCTTCTGCAGCAGTACAGCCAGCTAACATATATGCGTTTAGGCAGATGCAAACTGTGCCAAGACTTGCTGTCACTCTCGGGTCACAGCTTTGGCATGTTCCTGGCTTATAGCTTTCATCTGTAGGTTTCTGTTTCCCTTTCCTTTCCATCTTTAAATGTTAAAAACAAGATTTTAAGGTTCAGTTCTGCATCAGTTAGGCCTTATTTATGTAATGGATACACCCCCAGCACCAGACGGACCCCACCAGCTTACTGTGGGGGTCTGTTAGGATCCACTGTGGTTGATGGAAAATTTAGCGCTTCCTGTAATGCTCTAGACTAGTGCTATTTCACTCGCTGGACTCTGGGATAAGAACAAGGATAATGACACTTGCCCTGGGTACACAGACATACTGTGTACAGGGGAACTGGTGTAGCATCTGCACTGAGCAATCTCTTGCTGCTGGGGTCTATTTCTTACTAGTTGTTTCACAATCACTTGAATGTCATGAGCTGCAGTAGCAAGTACAGCCACCTTTATGGACAAGTGCCTATATTAATCCATTCCTGACGGCCATTATGTTTGTGTTAATATAAAACCAAAAGAAATTCAAATGGGAAAACAGCAAATACACACAGTGCATGTCAGGCTACTGTTGTATCTTGTCTTCACCAGAAGAATGAGTGGAGACAAGCCGCATGCCCACAACCAACGCCCACAATTTGATTGGTTGGGACGGAAAATGGTTGCCCCCTATTTCCCCTCCCGCCTGGTGTCACTCACCCCTCCGCCGCTGTCCCTTGTCTCCTTCCAGAACCACACTGGACCCCGTGCTTCCTCAGCATTCAAAGCCGCACTGCAGGTTACTGATAAATAGTACTAGGCAGCCGCTTCCTCATTATAAGGAAGGTGTGCGAGTGGTTGGTCATCAGTACCTTCACCTGTGCAGCGGCTCCTCCATATAGCTGTTTGGCTGTCTGCACGCTGGGGTTGTGGTGCTTCTGCCTGCCATGGACATGCGGTCCTGCAAGCATGGCCAGGGGTTTTACATATCAACAGCACACTGGGTCAATGCCCTGCAGGTGAAGCATGAAGCTGAAGGTAGTGGTCCATGTTTAATGGTACCCCCAAGAGTTGTGGGACATTCATCATTGTCTGTCTCTCCACCTTCTCACACAACAGTAATTTGTAGCTCTACAGCTTTACCTTGGAGAAGGCTCGTGTTTAGCTGTTCTTTTTACCTTGTAAAATTTGTCCTTTGCAAACTTTATGACATGGCTTTTAAAACCCGCAGCACACCCGCTGTCTACCTTGGTGCAATTTTTAATCAAGGAAACTCTATGTAGGCCCTTTTTTGTGCAGTATTTTAACCAATTTTTGGGAAAAGCACAGTGTTTCTCAGGTGAGTGTGTCTGTATTTGTATTTCCATACAATTTGGGAAGTTTTGGTCGCATTGGGGACCTTCTGGAGGGCAGATTATTGACCTTGGTTTTTAGTCCCATTGACTTTAATGGGAGTCGGTTTTGACCATTCCAATTCATGATGATTTTCATGAAATCGGCACAATTTTGACATAGACCGATTATTCCACTAATCGCTCATCATCACTCAGGCTACTCCATTGCCTGACCTGACCACACTCTTACATTTCCACTGTACTGGTACCTCAAGGGTCTGCACACGTGACATGGCATCCAAAAAGTATTCCAGCAAAATCTGTTCCTCAAAAGTTAAATATCTCTCCTTCCTCTCTGAGCCTGCCCATGTGTCCAAACAGGAGCTTACATCCACATATGAGTCATTTACATACTTGGGAGAAATTGCCCCTTGTGAAAATGAAAAATATTAGCTTAGACTTACATATTATTGGATGAATTGACCATGAATTAAGAAGAAAACTGGGACGGCCCTTTTAATAAATTCCATGAACCAGCTGTGGAGTCAGAATGCTCACTATATCCCTTGATGAAAACTGAGGGTAGTGGTTTCCAAAGTGGGGTCTTTGGAGAAGGGGGGTTCTTATGTTTCACCACCTCAAGGCTTCTGCAAACCTGAAATGATGACTGGAAAAATCATAATAAAAGGAAGTCCCCAATAGTCACAGGACAATATGTGGCAGAATTCTAAAAATTGTAGAATTAGTTGCTTTGTTATGAAAAAAAAATATTTAAAATGAAAAATCTGCAAGAATTTTTTTTTTTCAAATTTCACATCCACTTTGTTTTAATTCCTGTAAAACACCTGAAGGGTTGCAGTTTTCAACATTCTCAGTTTTTCAGAATGGGATGACTTTTTGGGGGTTTCTAAAGCCTCAAAGTTGCTTCAAAACTGAATTGCTCCCTATAAAAATAGATTTTGGAAATTGACTTCGAAATTTGAAAAAATGTTGCTAAACTTGTAAGCCTTCTGACCTCAAAGAATAAAAGAATGTTTAAAATGATCTCAACGTGAAGTAGATGAATAGTAAATGTTTCACTGCTGCTAAATCCAAAGGTTTCCAAATTCTCTCTGAATTTCCAATACTTTTTTTATAAAAAGGCAAAACAAAAAAAAATCAGTAACAAAGTACAAAGTGTCACAAAACTACAGCTTTATGGCCCGTTCACACGGGGCCCCAGGATTGCCGTTACATTTCCACATAAAGACCTGCGGTGCCGATTTTACCCAGAAATGAGCTTCTTATCCACAGCTGATTTTAGTAGCTCTATCGCTCCCCCTCATCTCTGAGTACATGGCACCGCCCAAGTGCCCTGGCACAGGCCCCCCGTCAGCCTCTAGTGAGCGCTGAGCCGCTGGTCATGTGAGGTGGAAGTTTCCGCCCCGTGTGAACTTCTCCTTAGAATCACTTGGATGAGTAAACGCATTGACAGTTATTACAATGTACAGCGACACTGTCCGCACTGAATGTTTGGGCCGTGCCCAGAAGACCGAAACTGGCTGCACCTCCAAGGGGTTAATTAATGAGCAATAGGGTGACAGGTTGTGAGCGCAGAATGACTGGTACTTGGTATTATAATGGTCTCTGAGATGCTTTCCAATTCTACTTTCAGCGCCAGCATTCCCAATGTCTGAAACAACTGAACAGAATCCCCCTTACACCTATGGGACCGAGCCGAGCCAACCCAACTACAATGCACCAGCACCAATCTTCCTGCAAAATGCTCCTCAACCGCTCCCTGCAAATAGTGCCACTCCAACAACACAGGTGTGGGCTGTCCCCACGGTGGCGCCACAATGGGGAGTGGGGAGTGTCGTGGCACCCAATACTGGTTCAGCACCTTCTTTTTACCAAACATTTCTGAAAAGCAAACCAACACCATTGGGGGTAAGTAGCGTTACAAAAACAGCAGTCACCGATTGTATGATCACATCCTCATGTATTGGATTTTTCATATTTGTTTAAAAGGGTTTTATAACAAACAGAGTTGAAAATAGACACAGATCCATCAAGTCCAGCCAATCAGGAGGAAGCCAAAGAAAAACACGAGGCGCAAGCCAGTTGCCCCATATTAGGGGAACATTTCCTTCCTGACTACAAATATGGCAGAAAGTCCCATCTCCATCTTTCCATATTTCTAGTAGCCATAACTTGTAACATTTGTACTGTCAATGAAGGCATCCGAGCCCCTTTGGAATCTATACAATGAGTCAGACCATTACAACACCCTCCAGCAGAGAGTTTCATGGAGTCACTGCTCTTACAGTAAAGAAGCTCCGCCTGTGACTATGGTGAAATAATCCTTCCGCTAGTCATAGAGATTGCCCATCTCATGGTTACAGGCCTAAGTATAAAAAGATCATTTGAAAGAATTCCACACTGCCCATCCATATAGACAGACTTGCATCAGTTCTGGTATTGCTGGACTTTTCTCTGCAATCAGATGTAAGGTTTGTTTCAACAAGTTTAGCAACTGTAGTCCCAGCCTTCACAAGCAGAAATGGAAGGAGTTCTCCTCCTCTGGAGTAGCAAATATTATTTTGGTAGCAAGTTTTAGTTTGTCTTGAAATTTCCTATTTTAACCTTTACCTATCCAATACCATTTTCACACCTCCCCGGGGGCCGATTAAGTCTACCATGGGCCCAAGGCTTTATGAAGACTGTGGATCCCCCACCAATGTAGAGTTTTACAATGATCTGATGCAATAAATAGAGTACAGTAATAGAACCAAGCTTACTACATACCGTGTTTCCCTGAGAATAAGCCCAACACCAATAATAACCTCTCCCCCGATTTTACTGGGAGTCTTGAAATATAAGCCCTTTCCCGAAAAAAAGCCCTAGCTAAAGTGCTGTGATTAGATCACGAGCGCCACTGGCTCAGCCAGTTAAAGAGGGCGCTCGATCATCCACAGCCATTTAGTGAATGACATCACTCAATGGCAGTGATTGGTTTATCGAGCGCTGGCTCTAATTGGCTGAGCCAGCATATACAGTAGACATACAAAGGCAGATGTATGAAACTGCCCAAAGGGGCTTTTGTTAGTAACGGATTTGCTGTGGATATTCCATAGTGGGAAAACTCTGCAAGGAATCTCCACCACAATCCACATCAAAGTCCACACCTCTTGCTGCGGATTTTGTTGCGGATCCGCAGCACATTTCACCCTTTTCAATTCAACTTAAGGAGTGAAATCTGCAGTAAATTTGCACCAAAATCCATGATAAATTCTGAACCATTGATGCGGATTTCAGTGCAGATCCTCAGTAAATCTGCTACGTGTGAACACACCCTAAAAGAGAAACACTTCTTGTTGCCCACAGTAACCAATTACAGAGTTTTCATTTTCAAAGAGCACTATAAAAACTATAGCTGAGCTGTGATTGGCTGCTATGAGTAACAAGGACAGCTTTTGTGTTAGACTGTCATACATCTCCACTATAGTTATTTACAGTATCATTGGATGTAGAGATGAGCGAGCACCAAAATGCTCGGGTGCTCGTTACTCGAGTCGAACTTCCCGTGATGTTCGAGGGTTCGTTTCGAGTAACGAACCCCATTGAAGTCAATGGGCGACTCGAGCATTTTTGTATATCGCCGATGCTCTCTAAAGTTTTCATTTGTGAAAATCTGGGAAATTCAAGAAAGTGATGGGAACGACACAGCAACGGATAGGGCAGGCGAGGGGCTACATGTTGGGCTGCATCTCAAGTTCCCAGGTTCCACTATTAAGCCACAATAGCGGCAAGAGTGGCCCCCCCCCTCCCAACAATTTTCACTTCTGAAAAGCCCTCATTAGCATGGCATACCTTAGCTAAGCACCACACTACCTCCAACAAAGCACAATCGCTGCCTGCATGACACTCTGCTGCCACTTCTCCTGGGTAACATGCTGCGAAACCGCCATTTCAGTAATAGTAGCAGTCAAGACAGGCCCCGGTAACAATTCCGAAGCAGCAGTATAGGGGGAGCACGGGAGCACAGTATTAGTTCCATTTCAGTAGTAGTAGCAGTCTAGACAGGTCCCAGTAACATATCACTAGCAGCAGTATAGGGGGAGCACAGTATTAGTTCCATTTCAGTAATAGTAGCAGTCAAGACAGGCCCCAGTAACAAGTCTGAAGCAGCAGTATAGGGGGAGCACAGTATTAGTTCCATTTCAGTAGTAGTAGCAGTCACGACAGGCCCCAGTAACATATCACTAGCAGCAGTATAGGGGGAGCACAGTATTAGTTCCATTTCAGTAGTAGTAACAGTCAAGACAGGCCACAGTAACATTCCCGTTGCAGCAGTTTAGAGAGATAACAGTCTCTTTCACATTTCAGTAGTTGCAGTATAGACAAGGCCCCAGTTACATTTATGTAGCAAAAGTGTAGGCCAACCCCACACACCTTGCTGTACCATGAGTGCAGGCGAAGCCCATAAAAATTACTAGGATTACACTGTAGGCGAGGGCCCAAAAAAATTGGTGTACCAACAGTACTAATGTACCTCAGAAAAATTGCCCATGCCCAACCAAGAGGGCAGGTGAAACCCATTAATCGCTTTGGTTAATGTGGCTTAATTTATAACTAGGCCTGGAGGCCGCCCAGTTAAAGTAAAAATTGGTTCAGGTGCAAGTTTCAACGCTTTAATGAGAATTGAAACGTATAAACATTGTTTACAAAAGTAATATGACTGAGCCTTGTGGGCCTAAGAAAAATTGCCCATTTGGCGTGATTACGTGAGGTTTCAGGAGGAGGAGCAGGAGGAGGAGGATGAATATAATACACAGTGATGAAGCTAAAAGGTCCCCGTTTTTTATGGTGATAGAGAACGATACTTCCATCCGCGGGTGCAGCCTACGCATTGTTTAGGTATCGCTGCTGTCCGCTGATGGAGAATAGAAGTCTGGGGAAATCCAGAGCACCTCCAGGGCATACAGCGCGAGTTCAGGCCACGTGTCCAGCTTCGACACCCAGTAGTTGTACGGAGCAGAGGCGTCACGGAGGACGGTGGTGCGATCGGCTACGTACTCCCTCACCATCCTTTTACAGTGCTCCCGCCGACTCAGCCTTGACTGGGGAGCGGTGACACAGTCTTGCTGGGGAGCCATAAAGCTGGCAAAGGCCTTGGAGAGTGTTCCCCTGCCTGCGCTGTACATGCTGCCTGATCTCCGCGCCTCCTCTGCTACCTGGCCCTCGGAACTGCGCCTTCTGATACTAGCGCTGTCGGATGGGAATTTTACCATCAGTTTGTCCACCAGGGTCCTGTGGTATAGCATCACTCTCGAACCCCTTTCCACTTCGGGTATGAGAGTGGAAAGGTTCTCCTTATACCGTGGGTCGAGCAGTGTGTACACCCAGTAATCCGTGTTGGCCAGAATGCGTCTAACGCGAGGGTCACGAGAAAGGCATCCTAACATGAAGTCAGCCATGTGTGCCAGGGTACCTGTACGCAACACATGGCTGTCCTCACTAGGAAGATCACTTTCAGGATCCTCCTCCTCCTCCTCCTCAGGCCATACACGCTGAAAGGATGACAGGCAAACAGCATGGGTACCCTCAGCAGTGGGCCCGGCTGTCTCTTCCCCCTGCTCCTCCTCAGGCTCCTCCCCCTCCACCTCTTCTTCCTTCTCCTCAATGCGCTGAGATATAGACATGAGGGTGCTCTGACTATCCAGCGACATACTGTCTTCCCCCGCCTCCGTTTCCGAACGCAAAGCATCTGCCTTTATGCTTTGCAGGGAACTTCTCAACAGGCATAGCAGAGGAATGGTGACGCTAATGATTGCAGCATCGCCGCTCACCATCTGGGTAGACTCCTCAAAGTTTCCAAGGACCTGGCAGATGTCTGCCAACCAGGCCCACTCTTCTGTAAAGAAATGAGGAGGCTGACTCCCACTACGCCGCCCATGTTGGAGTTGGTATTCCACTATAGCTCTACGCTGCTCATAGAGCCTGGCCAACATGTGGAGCGTAGAGTTCCACCGTGTGGGCACGTCGCACAGCAGTCGGTGCACTGGCAGATTAAACCGATGTTGCAGGGTCCGCAGGGTGGCAGCGTCCGTGTTGGACTTGCGGAAATGTGCGCTGACCCGGCGCACCTTTCCGAGCAGGTCTGACAAGTGTGGGTAGCTTTTCAGAAAGCGTTGAACCACCAAATTAAAGACGTGGGCCAGGCATGGCACGTGCGTGAGGCTGCCGAGCTGCAGAGCCGCCACCAGGTTACGGCTGTTGTCACACACGACCATGTCCGGTTGGAGGCTCAGCGGCGAAAGCCAGCGGTCGGTCTGCTCTGTCAGACCCTGCAGCAGTTCGTGGGCCGTGTGCCTCTTCTCTCCTAAGCTGAGTAGTTTCAGCACGGCCTGCTGACGCTTGCCCACCGCTGTGCTGCCACGCCGCGCGACACCGACTGCTGGCGACGTGCTGCTGCTGACACATCTTGATTGCGAAACAGAGGTTGCGGAGGAGGAGGGTGGTTTAGTGGAGGAAGCATACACCACCGCAGATACCAGCACCGAGCTGGGGCCCGCAATTCTGTGGGTGGGTAGGACGTGACGTGAGCGGTCCCAGGCTCTGACTCTGTCCCAGCCTCCACTAAATTCACCCAATGTGCCGTCAGGGAGATATATTGGCCCTGCCCGCCTGTGCTTGTCCACGTGTCCATTGTTAAGTGGACCTTGGCAGTAACCGCGTTGGTGAGGGCGTGTACAATGTTGCGGGAGACGTGGTCGTGCAGGGCTGGGACGGCACATCGGGAAAAGTAGTGGCGACTGGGAACCGAGTAGCGCGGGGCCGCCGCCATCATGCTTTTGAAAGCCTCCGTTTCCACAAGCCTATACGGCAGCATCTCCAGGCTGATCAATTTGGCTATGTGCACGTTTAACGCTTGAGCGTGCGGGTGCGTGGCGGCGTACTTGCGCTTGCGCTCCAACACTTGCGCTAGCGACGGCTGGACGCTGCGCTGAGAGGCATTGCTGGATGGGGCCGAGGACAGCGGAGATGAGGGTGTGGGTGCAGGCAAGGAGACGGTCGTGCCTGTGTCCTGAGATGGGGGTTGGATCTCAGTGGCAGGTTGGGGCACAGGGGGAGAGGCAGTGGTGCAAACCGGAGGCCGTGAACGGCCTTCGTCCCACCTTGTGGGGTGCTTGGCCATCATATGCCTACGCATGCTGGTGGTGGTGGCTCCCCGGCTGATCTTGGCGCGACAAAGGTTGCACACCACTGTTCGTCGGTCGTCTGCACTCTCAGTGAAAAACTGCCAGACCTTTGAGCACCTCTGCCTCTGCAGTGTGACATGGCGCGAGGGGGCGCTTTGGGAAACAGTTGTTGGATTATTCGGTCTGGCCCTGCCTCTACCCCTGGCCACCGCACTGCCTCTTCCAACCTGCCCTGCTGCTGCACTTGCCTTCCCCTCTGAAGACCTGTCCTCAGTAGGCTTAGCAAACCAGGTGGGGTCAGTCACCTCATCGTCCTGCTGCTCTTCCTCCGAATCCTTTGTGCGCTCCTCCCTCGGACTTACTGCAATTACTACTACCTGAGTAATAGACAACTGTGTCTGATCGTCATCGTCCTCCTCACCCACTGAAAGCTCTTGAGACAGTTGCCGGAAGTCCCCAGCCTCATCCCCCGGACCCCGGGAACTTTCCAAAGGTTGGGCATCGGTCACGACACGGAAACGTGCCTCTCTCCTAATCCCGCAGCAGTCGGCTGCGATACACCTGGATCAGGAGCTCGGCCTGTGCCCACACCCTGACTTGGGCCTCCGTGTCCTCGCCCGCGTCCACGTCCTCTAGGCCTACCCCTACCCCTCAGCATGGTGTATTACCAGTAGTGCAGAAACAGAACGCTGTAATTAAATGTGCCGCTTATTGGCCTGTGGTTGGAGGCTGACTTCGCTTACGGAACGCACAGCAGAGCCAGGAAAGAATTTTGCGCAAGCCTGTAGTGAGACGTAGGTGCGTATGACTGAGCTATTGGAATTCACAGCGCTCAAGCAGTCAAGTGGCCAAATGCCACTAGTAGGCCTTAAGTGTTTTGCTTCTATTTTTTGAAAGGCTGAGCTGAGACAGAAGACAGATACTGTAGGCAGCGTATATATGTATACTGTTTCACTGTGGACGGGATGACGGCGGTGATGTCACGGGCAACGCAGAGCCAGGAAACACTTTTGCGCAAGCCTGCTGTAACACTTAGCTGCGTATTAATTAGGACTACTACCCCCAGCAGACACGCAGTACACTGAGGACGGTCACAGGCAGCCCAAATATATATTTTTTCCCAAATTTGTTTGAAAAAGCCCACTGCCTATATATCCAGTATATCTCTTTCACCTTTCCCACTGTCCCTGCCTCACCAGTACTGTCCCTATACTCTGTACAATGACTGCAGACTGAGGACGCAATGCTCTGCACGGCCGATATACACACAAAAAAAGAAGTGCAACACTGCTAAAAGCAGCCTCAACAGTACTGCACACGGTCAGATGTGGCCCTAAGAAGGACCGTTGGGGTTCTTGAAGACGAATATAACACCTAACGCTCTCCCTATAGCAGCTACAGCAAGACAGCACTTTCCCTGATCTCTGTCAGCATGCATTTGTGGCGAGCCGCGGGAGGGGCCGATTTATATACTCGGGTGACACCTGATCTCGCCAGCCACTCACTGCAGGGGGGTGGTATAGGGCTTGAACGTCGCAGGGGGAAGTTGTAATGCCTTCCCTGTCTTTCTATTGGCCAGAAAAGCGCGCTAACGTCTCAGAGATGAAAGTGAAAGTAACCCGAACATCGCGTGGTGCTCGCCTCGAGTAACGAGCATCTCGAACACGCTAATACTCGAACGAGCATCAAGCTCGGACGAGTACGTTCGCTCATCTCTAGTCCCATACAAAAATGCTCGAGTCCCCCATTGACTTAACCCCTTAGTGACCAAGCTTGTTTGCGCCTTAATGACCAGGCCAAATTTTGCAAATCTGACATGTGTCACTTTAATATGGAAAAACACCAGAAAGGTTCTGCATTTCCAAGCGATTCTGACATTGTTTTTTCGCCACATGTTGTACTTCATTTAGGTGGAAAAAATAGACCGATAGAATTTGTGTTTATTTATTAAAAGCGCCAAAATTGGGAAAATTTTGTAAAAATCGTCATTTTTTCACATTTCCAACTGCAATATCTCAAATATGTGCAAACATAATATAGAAATTTTTGCTAAGATATATATTTTCATCCCTTTACTTTATTTTGGACGCACATTGGAAAAACTTTCGGTTTTTTTAACTATTTAGGAGACGTACAAATTTAACATTACTTTTCAGCATTTTGAGGAACACTTTGCTTTCCTACAGCAAGCCAAGATTGGAAAGGCTCATAGGAGTCAAAATGATAGATAGCCCACAAATGACCCCATTTTAAAAACTACACCCCTTAACGTATTCACTGAGGGGTGTTATGAGTATTTTAACCCCACAGTTTTTTTTTCAGGAGTCAATGCAATTTAGAAGAGAAAAACTAAAATTTCATATTTTTGCAAATATGTCATTTTAAAGACAGGACTTTTTTCTATAGTACACATGAAAATGAGGATTTGCACCCCAGAATGGATACCCGTCTTTGTCCCGTGCTCAGAAACATACCCATTGTGGCCCTAGTATTACGTCTGTATGCACAATGGGGCCCAAAATGAAAGGAGCAACCGGTGGCTTTCGGAACAGAAATTTTGCTTGCAGGAGATTTAGTCCCTTTTGCACACTTGTAGAGCCATTGAGTGACCAAAACGATGGAGAACGCCTACAAGTGACCCCATTTTGAAAAGTAGACCCCTTAACAAATTTATCTAGGGGTACAATGACTTTTTTGACTTCACAGTTTTTGAATGAATCTAAGTAGAGATGAGCGAACGTACTCGGTAAGGGCGATTTTGCAATCGAGCACCGCGATTTTCGAGTACTTCACTACTCGGGTGAAAAGTACTCGGGGGCGCTGTGGGTGAGCGGGGAGTTGCAGAGGGGAGTGGGGGGGAGAGGGAGAGAGAGAGGGCTCCCCCCTGTTCCCCGCTCCACCACACCACGCCCCGCCCCCCGGCGACCCCGAGTACTTTTCACCCGAGTAGTGAAGTACTCGAAAATCGCGGTGCTCGATTGCGAAATCGGCCTTACCGAGTACGTTCGCTCATCTCTAAATCTAAGCCAAGCAGAAGGAAAAAATTATGATTTTCATTTTTTGGCAATGTGTCAATTTAAAAACAGGTTTTTTGTACAGCACACACATGAATGAAGACTTTCACCCGAAAATGGATACCCCTGTTTGTCCCGTGTTCAGAAACATACCCATTGTTGCCCTAATCTACTTACAGGACACACGGCTAGGCCTATAATGGAAGGAGCACCCGTTGGATTTCAGGGTACAACGGAATAAATTCCAGGCCCCATTGCCCACTTGTAGAGCCATTGAGCGTCCAAAACGATAAAGAACCCCCACAAATGACCCCATTTTGAAAACTAGACCCCTAAACGAATTCATCTAGGGGTGTACTGTGTAGTTTGAATGAATCTAAGCAAAGCAGAAGGAAAAAGTTACGATTGTAATTTTTTTGGCAATTTTGTCAATTTAAAAACAGTTTTTTTTGTACAGTGTACATAGGAATGAAGACTTTCACCCCAAAATGGATACCCCTCGTTTGTCTCGTGTTCAGAAACATACCCATTGTGGCCCTAATCTACTTACAGGAAACATGGCTAGGCCCATAATGGAGGGAATGCCCGCTGGATTTCAGGGCACAACTGAATACATTCCAGGCCCCATTGCCCACTTATACGGGAAAAAAATTGACTTCCTAAAAATAATCCCCCCCCCCTACCCCCCCGCCATCCCCATTTTTTAGCATTCCCTAAATATTAGATAAAGGTAATAATATAAACTGCGTTTTATGTCCGAAGACAGGGGTAATTACGGAGGCTGCTTGGGATGGGCCCATGGGGCAAGAAAACTGGGTATCCCCCCTCCTCTCTCGCTTTTTTGGGGGTATTTTGTGACCTCAGCGGCGGGGGTGGGGTGTAAAAAGTGGCGCTCTGTGAGTCTCCGTAATCTTGCTGAGGTGCGGCGGTCTCACACAGAAGCGCTCAACAAGCTGCTCCTGGAACTGCATGAAGGCGAGCGTTCCCGGGGCTTCTTGTAAATTACGGATTACAGGTAGCGGTCTGAATAACGCCGGGCTCACACGGCCGTATGCAGAATCCGCTTGCGGAGGCCCGCAGCGGATCCCAGCTGTGAGCCCAGCTGTGACCCTGCGTACGGCAACGTAATGTACTGCGCATAACTGCGTACTCACACAGGTGGTCATGCGTAGTACACTGTTTTTTGTTTATATTTCCCGTGCCGTCGCTTAGAGATGACCCGGGTACCCGCAGCCCGTACACAATGTATTTGCACATGGGCTGCGAGTATATCCGCGATCATAGAGCACAATGGGCTCTAGGTCGCGGATATCCACGGTAAAATATAGCATGCTGTGTTCTGTTTCTGCTAGTGGATTACGTAATTCCGACCCGCTAATTAGGGGGGGAATTGTGTAATCTAATGCATGTGATTGATCCGTGGATAACCGCTGATCAAGCGCATGCAGAACCCGTAATTCCTCTCCGGTCATGCGTGACCGGCCTAATGTTATATCGCTACTTTATCACGTGATCGGGGACCGCTCAACGAGGTCTCCGGTCACTGCTCCAGGCTCTCGGCGACCGTTGGTCGCTGGGAGCAAGGAGATTTAACATTTCCTGGGTTTCCCGCCTCCTGCGAATGTGCCCGGCATTTTGCCAGCGGGTGCATACCCAGTAGCCGGCAGGATCCATGGAGGATAATCGCATCTGGATTCAAATGCGGAAGCCTCCGAGAAGATGTTTCATCTCCTCTCACCGATCGCATCGGTGAGGGGAGATGAAACTGCCACTTTTTAAATAACTTTTACGTGATCGCCATTATGCATTGGATAACGGCGATCACGTGACCAGTAACCGCATACCGCGGCTCCCCGTGACATCTCCAGGCTCTTGGCTACCTTTGGTAGCCAGCAGCAGGGAGATTTCACATTTCTTGGGCAATTTTTAATTTTTCCTCATGCGTCCGCCATCATGTTGACGGGCGCATGCGCCGAACCCGGGGTAAGGTCCACGGATCAACATCCCACCAGGGAACAAATCCGGGGACCTTGGGTATGTAATTTCATCCCCCCTTACGGATACAATCCGTAAGGGGAGATGAAACTTTAACTTTTTAAACTTTTTTTTTTACTTTTTAACTTTATATGATCACCGTTATCCGATGGATAACGGTGATCATGTGACTGGAAACTGCATACAGCGGTGCCCAGTCATATCTTGAGATTTTGAATTTGCAAGGCTCGCCGGCCTTCTGCGCATGCGCGCCACATCGGCTCATGCTCAGAAGCCAGCGGTGGATCCCGAGATCGGCTGGAGGTCATGGAGGAAGGGGGGTGAGTATTTTCACCTTCCCTCATGGATCCGATCCATGAGGGTGAGGGGAAACTTTTTTTTTTTTTACACTTTTCTTTACATTTCCGCGATCGCCATTATCCGCCATTAGCTACCTTCAGTAGCCGGGAGACAGGAGCCGCCGGGCCTTCTGCGCATGCGGCTGACGTAATACCGCCTGGCGCGCATGCGCTGAAGGCCGGCTTCGGGGCCCGGAGGACCTGGACAGCGGGGAGCAGTGCGGCGGATGGGGTGAGTAATTTCAGCTGCCCTGATGGATCCGATCCATCCTGCAGCCCGGGATGACGGCTCCATGCTTACAGCTACCTGCGGGTACCAACAGCATGGAGCTGTCACGTCCAGAGCCCACGTGGCTTTATTCTCTGCAGGACACATGTTTTTACGTCCTCAGAGAATAAAGCCCACTTGGGCAGGACGTAAAAACACTATGAGCTGGTCGTTAAGGGGTTAAATGGGGTTCGCTACTTGAAACGAGCTCTCGAGCATTGCGAAAAGTTCGACTCGAGCAACGAGCACCCGAGCATTTTGGTGCTCGCTCATCTCTGGTTATGAAGGATAAACATGCCTTCACGACGTGTAGACGTAGTCCATAGTCTAATGTGCCGGTGCTTGGAATATTGCCAAGGGACTAGTAAATGATTCTAACCCAAAAGCCAAATGTCAGTTGTGTGAGCTGTCAGTATGGATTCACACTGGTGTCAAGGTGCAGTACTGCTGTGATGGGGATTTAAAACAGGTGCAGCGCTCCAAAGGTCCACAATAGGACTTAGTTATATGCAGGTGACTCCCCTGGTGCGTACAGTCTATCCTCCATGGGGATGTGGTCACACCTCAATCCAAGATGGCGTTGAGATCATCCTGCTTGGGACATCCAAAGATGGAGAAGGTCTATGGAACTCCGTGGGTGGAATCCATACCGGACGAGTATAAACCAACAATCTTAAGAAGAAACAGTTGCAGCGCTCTAGAGGTCATGTAGATGACGTATATCCAGAGAAACGTGTGTTTGTATATTATGTTTATATTTTGTAAGGTTTTAATTTTTAGGTAACCTTCTTTAGAACAATGAATTATTAAATCTATTATTGTTTGCTTTTAATCCACATAATTTTAGATATTATTTACATGTATTTTTTTTTTTTTATTCTTTATTTTCAGTTTTAATACAAAACAAAATTACCAAACACACACTTCGGGTCTCTGCATAGCAAATGTGTGGTACATAAGAGTAATGTCGTTTGCAGCGTTCTTGGGATCTTTTTCTTTTGTGAACCTCTCAAGTATCTGACTTTCTGAGTTGGTTCACTTGTCTTTGTCAGTGTCAATACTTTTTCTTGGTTACTCAGTGACACTTGTTTGCTGCTAAAACTCTAAACTATATAAACTCAGTTTAAACCTTCACGTAGACGTTGGACAGAAAACATTAGGGATTTTTGAGGGAGTGGTATAGGATGGCGGGGTGTGTAGGAAGAGGAACCGGAGTCTGGGGTGGCGTGGGGGGTGTAACTTTATGCCCTCGACTCATTAGTTTCCAGTAGACTCTTGTATTCTGTTGTGTACTGAAACTCTAGCCATTGGAACCATGTTTTTGTGAATTTTTCTTGGGTACCTTTGAGTGTGGCTGTGAGGTCCTCCATCTCCAGAACTCCCTGGATCGTGTTGAGCCAAAGCGCTGTTGTGGGCGGGGTCGTCTGACGCCATAGTTTCGGCACGCATGATCTCGCGGTGTTGATCAGGTGATGAGTAACTGAGTTTTTGTAAACTGAAATAGGAATCTCATTATGATGCAGGAGAAAGAATGCAGGTGTTTTTGGTATGGGGTAGTGGGTAAATTTGGATGTTATCTGCCAGGCGTTCGTCCAGAAGCTCGCCAACATGTGACAGTCCCAGAAGATGTGTAGGAGTGTCCCCTGTTCCGTTCCGCATCTCCAGCAAAGGGGAGACGCCAATGGGTATATTTTGTTGATGCGGGTAGGAACTCTGTACCAGCGTGCTAGTATCTTATATCCTGCCTCCTGAATTTTGCTAGATATGGATGCGGAGTGAGTAAGCCTGAAGATTTTTTCCCTTTCTGTCTGGGAGAACGATATTCCCAGGTCTTCTTCCCATTTCCGGACGAATTCCGGGGGCTGAGGTTCTGTTTGTGTGTTGAATAGGTTGTATATGAGTGACAGTGTGTGTCTAGATGGACCCTCTGTACTACAAATTGCGTTTTAGGCCTTGTAAATGTGCGCGGGTGTGGTAGGGAGTTGAGGAAGTGTCTTAATTGGACTGTTTGCCAGAACGGTATCGGATGCGGGTCTTGTGTCACTGTCATTTGTTCCATCGTGAGCCATTGGCCTTCCTGCATGAAATGCGTTGCTCGGAATCTACCTCCCTTCCACCATAGGCGGAGAGTTTTGTCTTCCATCCCTGGTGGGAACGATGGATTGCCCAGGATTGGGAACATAGGTGAGGGTCTGGGGGCCATGTCTGGTCTTGTTAGTATTTTCATGGCTGTCGATAATGTAGGGCCTATCGTGGGGTGGTTGTTCAGGTCTGCGGTTATGTGTTCCTGGATCCATGGAAGGGCCTTCAATGGTATGGGTGTAACTGTTTGTTCAATGCTAATCCATTGTTTGAATTCCTCGTTTCTATGCCAGTCTATGATGCGGGTTAGGTGGGTTGCTTGATAATACCTGTTAAAGCTCGGGAGTCCCAATCCTCCTTCCTCTTTGGGTCTTGTCAGCGTCACCCGGGCTATGCGCGGGGGTTTGTCTGCCCAAACGAATTTAGATATGAGAGATGACAGTTGTTGAAAGAATTGTTTGGGGACGTTGATGGGGAGCGCTTGGAGTAAATAGAGTACTCTAGGGAGTATGTTCATTTTAAAGATAGCGCCTCTCCCAAACCATGAGTGTAAGCCTTTTGTCCACGAGTTTAGGTCTATCCTAATCTTACTCAATAGGGCAGAGTAGTTGGCCGCGTATAGATTTTCTGGCTCGGGGGTAAGATGTATTCCTAGGTATAGGATGTGGTTTCCCGCCCAAGTGAATGGGAAAGAATTTTTAAGCTCTCCGACTACCGACTGTGTTAAGGATATGTTAAGGGCCGTGGATTTGTGGTAATTTATTTTAAAGTTTGAGAACTCAGAATATTGTTTAATTTCGGCTAGTAAGTTCGGGAGTGTAATTCGTGGGTTTGTGACGAAGAAGAGGAGGTCATCTGCGTAGGCGGCTATCTTCTGTTCGGAGTCTGCCACTTTGATCCCTGTAACGTTCGGATTGGCTCGGATACGGTTCAAGAGGGTCTCGAGGCACAGGATAAAGATTATGGGTGAAAGGTGGCATCCTTGTCTCGTGCCGTTGGTAATTGCGAAGGGGGCCGAGGTTTGGCCATTGACTCTCACTTCCGCTGTGGGGCATGAGTAGAGGCTTTTTATCCAACTCAACATATTGGGGCCTAGTCCCATATGGGTCATGGTGGCGAGCATGAAGTCCCAGTCCACTCTGTCAAAAGCTTTATCTGCGTCTGTTGACAGCAGACAGGCTGGGGTGGCTAGTTTTTTGACTATGTGGATTAAGTTTATTGCTTTGGTCGTATTATCCCTTGCTTCTCTTGTCGGGACGAATCCTACTTGGTCTCTGTGGATTATGTGTTGTAGATGTGGGGAGATCCTATTCGCCAGTATTTTTGCGAATAATTTCAAATCTGCGTTCAATAGCGAGATGGGCCGGTAGCTTTGACATTAAGAGGGGTCCTTTCCTTCCTTGGGAATTACTGTTATGTGGGCTCTTAGTGTGTCTCTCTGCAAGTCTTTCCCTGCGGTGATGGAGTTAAAGGCTTGCAGGAAGTGTGGTGTTAGTGTCTCTGCGTATTTTTTGTAATATGCGAGGGTGAGTCCGTCTGGTCCGGGTGATTTTCCTGTTTTGGATTTGGTTACTGCGGTTGACAGTTCCTCTTGTGTAATCGGCTCTTCTAATAGGTCTGCTACCTCTCTAGTGAGCTCTCTCATGTTTGAGTGTTGTAGCGTGGCTCTGTCTTTTTCCGATAGTGTGGGGGTTAGATTATATAGCCCTTGGTAGAACGTGCGGAATGCGTCTGTGATCTGCTGGGGTTGATGCATGGTTTGGCCTGTAGGGGAGGAGATGTGTGGGACGTATGTTATTACTCTGGCGGCCCTTAGCGCCGTGCCAATGTGCGGCTCGGTTTGTTGTCAAATTCGTAGAAGTGGCGTCTGCATTTCGCTAAGGAGCCCTTCGCTTGGCCTAGACAGTGCTTTCTCACCCGATCCCTTAGAAGTGTTAGTTCTGTGCCTGTAGTGTTATCCTGGGTGGATTTGTGTAGTCGCTCTAAGGTTTGAATTTGGTCTAGTAGGTCACGTAGGTGAGCGCCTCGTTCTTTTTTAATACGGGACCCCACTCCTATCAGGAAGCCCCTTATTATGCATTTGTGCGCTTCCCAGGTCACGAGCTGGTCTATGCCTGTGGTGCAATTGTTCTCAAAGTAGTCTGCTAGCGCTTTTTGTATTTGTTCCGAGGTCTCTGGATCGTGAATGAGAGATTAGTTTAGCCGCCAGTGCCAAGCTCTGTCATGTAGTTTGGGGAGTGTTAATGAGAGGGTGATTGGTGCATGGTCGGAGCGGGTAATATTGTCTATTTCTGCTGCTGTTATTCTTGGGAGGGTCGAGTGGTGTATCAGGAAGAAGTCGATCCTGGAGTATGAATTGTGCGGGGAAGAAAAGTGTGCGTAATCTCTGGTGTTAGGATGTAGGATTCTCCATACGTCTATCAGCTGGTGTTTGTGAAGCGTCTTCCTGATCCTGCGATGTGCGGCCTGTGTGAGGGAGCTGCTTCCCTTTGAGGTGTCTGTATGTGGTTCTAACGTTGGATTGAAATCACCCCCTAGTATTAGTGTGCCCTCCTTAAACTCCTCCAGGTCCTCCAGGGCCCTTTCGAGGAAAGGTACCTGGTTGGAGTTGGGGAGATACATGTTCGCGAGTGTGACCGGCGTGTTGGCGAGCTTACCTTTGACGAATATGCATCTTCCCTCGGGATCGCTTTGTGTGGCTGAGTGCTCCCAAGGAACCAAGCTGGCAACTAGGATCGACACTCCCTTCCATTTGGCGATTGGGTTCAGTTCGTGGTATGCGTTCGGGAACCTGGCGTCAGAGAATCGGGGAGCCCCTTCAGTGCGGAAGTGGGTCTCCTGGATGAAGGCTATTTGCGCTCTTTTCTTCCAGAGGAGTCTGAGGACAGAGGACCTCTTTTCTGGGATGTTCAGTCCCTGTGCGTTGAGGGAGACAATGTTTAGATTAGTTGGAGCAGAAGGCATAGTTGGTTAGTGCGCGGTGATACGGTGGGTATCAGGTATAGTCTAACCTGCCTGGCCAAAGAGGTAGTGGGGGAGGTAGGGGGGATTGGGTGAGGGGTGGGTGGGATGGACGTGTGGGGAGGTGGGGGGGGGAGGGTTGGGGTAGACGAGACAAGACAACAAAACTATAATACTCTCCGAGTTTGTCAGGGAGTCCGCACCCCCCCCCCCTGGGAGGGAGGGGGAGTCAGGAGCCCTGGCGCCCTAGTGGGAGAATGCAGGAGGGTATGCGGAGGTACGACGTTCTGGATCCGCCAACTGTGTGATGCTGATGGGTAATGAAAGTCCGCTGATTGGGTGTTGTTCTTTGTAGCTTGTTCCGGAATAGAGTCAGAGGTGGTTGGTCCAGTTGGTTCCAGAGGTCCATCCGCCGCTTCTTGGATGTCGATTGGTTAAGAGATCGGTGAGGTGTGGTTTGGAGGTGGAAGGAGAGGTGGTTTGCGTCTGCTCCGGGTTTTATGAACCTGTTTTTCTTCATCGGTAGGTCTGGGGACATTAGGGCGTGTGGGTGTCTGGGTGCGGGTGGGGTGTTCCGCTGCCCCTTGGTGTTCTGTAGATCTGTTTGTTTTGGTCTTTGTAGGATTGTCTGTGGTCTTGTAATCAGAGCGAGAGTCCATTCTACGTTGTAGCTGTTGGTGGCAGCTTTAGCACAGCCTGTTGGGCCCGGCAGGTGCGTTTAGGCGATCGGGGGATTGCTCTGGTTGTTCCGTGGGTCTCCTGAGTTGGGGGGGGCTGTTTCCTGGGGAATGGTCCAGTCTGGTATTGGTATAGCGGGCACTCCAAGGAAATCAAAGGCTCCGTTTAGGTCTACCGGTGATCTGACCGTGGAGAGCCGTCCCCATTTTCCGTGACCCGCTCCGACAGCTCCTGTACCGAATGGTTTATTGCATTGATTTCTGTCGCATGTTTTTCCTCCATGCGTCTGAGGTGCGTTTCGAGATCTGTTTTTGTTGGTAGAGCATGAATCATGACCCACAGGGCCTACAGGTTCTGCGCTACGTCTTGCGGAGGGCCTTGTTGTGGGTGCGTTCCCGGCAGGGTCTGGGGGGCCCTCTGTTGTGGGTGTGTAATGCTGGGACTGCTGGTACTTTTCCCTGCCAGAAGGGGTCGGTGAGTCGGAGCTGGCTGCCATCCCCAACTGTATAGGGGTGTCCGGGTGTTGGTTGTCGTTTTGGGGTGTGCCCGGCTCTTCTCTGTGGTTTACAGGGGTGTATTGACCTCCCTGTCCGTGCAGCTGTGGGTATGGAGAGTTCTGTGGGGCTAGCTGTTGAGTGTCCCTTGCCCCCTCACTGACCTTAAATTGCCGGTCTTGCCGCTGTGTGTGTGTTTCTGGGACCTGCTTCTCTCCTGTGGTGCCTGCCCGCGTTTCTGGCACTGCGCCAGGAGTGTCTCTGCTGCTGTCTGCCGACGGCGTGTCGCCCTGTGTGTGCTCCGCCTGTGTGCTGATGCCTGGCGGGGAGACTTCTCCTTCGGAGCCCCTCTGCTGTCTCTTCTCCTGGGGCGAGGTCCGCGATACCGGCTTCCCGGGGTGGGTGAACGCGCACTCCCTGTTGCCGTCCGGCGCCATGATGGAGGGGCTGTGTGAGGTGACGGCGGGGCTTGTGCCGCTCAGGTAACAGCTGATCGGGGTGCCGCTCGTGACTGTCGGGTCTCCTCTTCTCCTTCCCCCTCTTTTGACCGTGGGAAGCCTCTGCATTTTGTTTTTCTCCGGTCTTCTGAACGGTTGCGTCGGAGGAGCTCTAGAGCGTGCGTCTTCACTCCTCCATACCTAGGCCACGCCCCCTTACATGTATTTTTAACCCTTTCCAATCCAATTTTGAATTCAGGGTTTCCTAAAAGGCTTTCTCTTTTTGCTGTTATACAACGGTACCATCCGTTGGCTAAGGCCAGTGTGTGCACACCAAAGAGGCTCTGGAGTGGCTGGCAATAGACGGTAAGAATACCCTGTCAGCTGTACAAGCTTCAATCAGAATGTGGGAAGACGTCAGACAGGGGATTGGAAAGGATTAATGAAAAAAGTATTTCTTTTCAAGAGCTTTTTACCATTAGGTGTATTAATCAACTGTTGCATTTTTAACCTTACTAGATTGACCTGATGTTTGCTACGAGAACATAAAATGTTTCAAGAGTGGTTGTTGTAAACTTCTAAATCTGCTTGGTTAGCTGATTATTTAGAGTGTCACTTTGTATTTGGAGCAGATATCTAATATAAAAAGCCTACAGGTCTCTCTCTGTTTGTCTGTCTTACTCTCTGTCTGTCTCTGTCTCTCTTACTCTGTCTATATCTTTCTCTCTGTTTGTCTGTCTCTACCATTGTCTGTCTGTCTGTTTGTCGCTATCTCTCTGTTTGTCTGTTCTTCTCTCTGCCTCTCTCTCTATTTGTCTTTCTATCAGTTTTTTTCGTTGTCTATCTCTCTCTCTCTGTCTATCTTTTTTTCAGACTCTGTATTGCTTTGTCTGTCTCTTTCATTCTCTTTCTGTCTCTCTCTCTCTTTCTGTCTATATTGCTCTCTTTCTCTCGGTCTCTCTATCGCTTTCTCTGGGTCTTTCTATCACTCTCTGTCTATCGCTCTCGTTCTGTCTATCACTCTCTCTGTCTGTTTATCGCTCTCATTCTGTCTATCACTTTTTTTCTGTTTCTCTCTGTCTCTCCATTGCTATCTCTCTATTTGTCTCTCTATCACTCTCTGTCACTCTACGCTCTTTCTGTTTCTCTGTCTCTCTATCGCTCTGTCTGCTTCTGTCTCTCTATCGCTATCTCTGTCTCTCTATCATTCTTTTTTCCTGCCTGTCTCTCTATCACTCTCCCTATGTCTGTTTCTCTATCGCTCTCTCTCTGTCTGTTTCTTTATTGCTCTCTTTCTATCTCTCTGTTGCTCTCTCTATCTGTCTGTCTCTCTATCGCTCTCTCTATCACTCTTTCTCTGTCTCTCTATTGCTCTCTCTCTGTCTCTTTATCTGTCTATCTATCTCTTTCTATCGCTCTCTCTGTCTCTCTATTGCTTTCTCTCTATGTTTCTATCACTCTTTCTCTTACTGTCTCTCTATCGCTGTCTCTGTCTCTCGCTGTTGGTTGGGCAGTATATGGTGCAGCTTAGTACTTCACTCATTCCAGCACATGCCTGAAGCGCAGCAACGCCGCCCATAGACTTAACATTGTAACTTTGTAACCCGCCTGACAGTCCCTGAATGTATTAAACTCACATGTGATGATTTCATGACACCAACATCATACACCAAAGTTACAGCAAAGGGAGCAAAGTGCGGGGCAAGAAAAAGCCTGGAGGCTTATTATATTACATTCAATTTTAACAGAATCCCTATATTTTTATATACATTTTTTATTTTATAATTTTACCATCCCATTTTAAATAATTAAACTGGTGCAAATCTCGTAAACCCTCCACATAAGGAGGGCTCTGTGAACCTTGGGTTTAACCCCTCCTGTTCCTTTATTTATCCATGTTGGCCATATAATTGTTAAACATATATATTTTAATATTACAGTGATTTTTCATCATAGACCACACCTATAATTGAGTGACTATGCTATTTTAAAAAAATGTGTTTATTCATGTTTTATATTTGTCTTTTTTTCCCTTTATGTATTGTTCACCCATGGTAGATTTAGTCTGATTCTCTCAAAGATATTATGATTTTCTAATTTAGTTTTAAAAAAACTCCTCCTGAAACCTCACGTAATCACCCCGAACGGGCAATTTTTCTGTGGGCCAAAAGGCTCATATAACTTTTGTAAACAATATTTATACGTTTCAATTCTAATTAAAGCATTGAAACTTCCACATGAACCAATTTTTATTTTAACTGGGCTGCCTCCAGGCCTAGTTACAAATTAAGCCACAGTAAGCTAAGTGATTAATGGGTTTCACCTGCCCTCTTGGTTGGGCATGGGCAATTTTTCTGGGGTACATTTGTACTGTCGGTACACCAATTTTTTGGGCCCTCGCCTACAGTGTAATCCAAGTAATTTGTATGTTCTTCGCCTGCACTCATGGTACAGCAAGGTGTGTGGGGTTGGCCTACACTTTTGCTACATAAATGTAACTCTGTTCTGCTTACCTATACTTCTGCCACAGTAATGCTACAGGGGTCTGACTATACTTCTGCAACAAAAATGTAACTTCGGTCTGCCGATACTTCTGCTCCTGAAATGTTACCTTGGTTTGTGTATACTGTTACTACTGTAATTTTACTAATACTGGGCTCTGCCCATACTGCTTCAACGGAAATGTTACTGGGGCAGGTCTATACTGCTATAACAGAAATGTAACTAATAGTGGGCTCTGCCCATACTGCTTCTACGGAAATGTTACTGGGGCCTGTCTATACTGCTACTACTGAAATGTTACTAATACTGGGCTCTGCCCATACTGCTTCTACGGAAATGTTACTGGGGCCTGTCTATACTGCTACTAATGAAATGTTAAAAATACTTTGCTCTCCCTATACTGCTGCAACGGAAATGTTAATCTGCTGCTTTGCCTATACTGCTTCTACGGAAATGTTACTGGGGCCTGACTATACAGCTACTACTAAAATGTAACTAATACTGGGCTCTGCCCATAATGCTTCTACAGGAATGTTACAGGGTCTGTCTATACTGAAATGTTACTAATACTGGGCTCTCCCTATACTGCTTCTACGTAAATGTTACTGGGGTCTGTCTATACTGCTACTACTGAAATGTTACAAATACAGGGCTCTCCCTATACTGCTTCTACGGAAATGTTACTGGGGTCTGTCTATACTGCTACTACTGAAATGTGACTAATACTGGGCTCTCCCTATACTGCTTCAACGTAAATGTTACTGGGGTCTGTCTATACTGTAACTACTGAAATGTTACAAATACTGTGCTCTCCCTATACTGCTGCAACGGAAATCTTAATCTGCTGCTTTGCCCATACTGCTTCTACGGAAATGTTACTGGGCCTGTCTGTACTGCTACTACTGAAATGTTACTAATACTAGGCTCTGCCCATACTGCTTCAACGGAAATGTTACTGGGGCCTGTCTATACTGCTACTACTGAAATGTTACTAATACTGGGCTCTGCCCATACTGCTTCTACGGAAATGTTACTGGGGCCTGTCTATACTGCTACTACTGAAATGTGACTAATACTGGGCTCTCCCTATACTGCTTCTACGGAAATGTTACTGGGGCCTGTCCATACTGCTACTACTGAAATGTTACTAATACTGGGCTCTCCCTATACTGCTTCTATGTAAATGTTACTTTAAGTATATAAGTTACTTTATAAATGTTACTGGGGTCTGTTAATACTGCAACTACTGAAATGTTACAAATACTACGCTCTCCCTTTACTGCTGCTGCGTAAATGTTACTGGGGCCTGTCTTTACTGCTACTACTGAAATGTTAAAAATACTGTGCTCTCCCTATACTGCTTCTTCCTAAATGTTACTGGGGTCTGTCTATACTGCAACTACTAAAATGTTACAAATACTGGGCTCTCTCTATACTGCTGCTACGGAAATGTTACTTGGGCCTGTCTATAATGCTACTACTGAAATGTTACAAATACTGTGCTCTCCCTACACTGCTGCTACAGAAATGTTACTGGGGTCTGTCTATACTGTTACTACAACTGAAAAGTTACTGGGGTCTGTTAATACTGCTGCAAATGAAATGTTACTGGGGTCTGTTTATACTGCTGCAAATGAAATGCTTCTGGGGTCAGCCTACACTGCCGCTACGGAAATGTTAAAGGGGTCTGTCTATACTGTTACTACTACTGAAATGTTACTGGGTTCTGTCAATACTGCTGTAAATGAAATGTGACTGGGGTCTGTCTATACTGCTGCAAATTAAATTTTACTGGGGTTGGTCTTTACTGTTACTACTGAAATGTTACTGGGGTCTGTCTGCACTGCTGGAACTGAAATGTTACTGGGGCCTGTCACTACTAACACTACTGAAGTGTTACTGGGGTCTGTCCCTACTGCTGCCAATGAAATGTTACTGGGGTCTGTCTGCACTGCTGGAACTAAAATGTTACTGGGGCCTGTCGCAACTGATACTACTGAAATGTTACTGGGGTCTGTCCTACTGCTGCCAATGAAATGTTACTGGGGTCTGTCTGCACTGCTGGAACTGAAATGTTACTGGGGCCTGTCCTACTGCTGCCAATGAAATGTTACTGGGGCCTGTCCTACTGCTGCCAATAAAATGTTACTAGGGGCTGTCCCTACTGTTGCTACTGAAATGCTACTGGGGTCTGTCCCTATTGATGCTACTGAAATGTTACTGGGGCCTGTCTATACTGCTACTACTGAAATGTTACTAATACTGGGCTCTCCCTATACTGCTGCTACGGAAATGTTACTGGGGTCTGTCCATACTCTTACCACTGAAATGTTACTAATTCTGGGCTCTGCCTATACTGCTGCTACTGCTATGTTACAGGGTTGTGGAAACGGAGGCTTCCCAAAGACATGATGGCGGCGAGGCCACGCTATTAGGTCCCCAGGCGCGACAATTTTTCAGCAACACGATTACTGGGAAGGTGCATATAACCACGGACACGTGGACAGGACACGTACTGCCTCAAAATCATCCCCCTCCTCCTCCTCCTCCTCCTCCAACAATGAAAACATTCTTGGCAAATGCATTTGCAGTGGTCCGTCTGGCGGCAGTCCAAGAATTTCACCTTAATCGATACAATAAGAAAGCCCCCCCCTCCCCCCCGCCACGGCCCACTTAATCCTGGCCACATTCCGAAAACCAACTAAATAAAACCGCTGTAATATGTCCACACTCCACAACTTAATCCTGGCCACATTCCGAAAACCAGCTAAATAAAACCGCGCTACTAGGTCCACACTCCACAACTTCATCCTGGCCACATTCCGAAAACCAACTAAATAAAACCACGCTACTAGGTCCACAGTCGCGACAATTTTCCACCAACCCGGTTACTGGGAAGGTGCATATAACCACGGACACGTGGACAGGACACGTACTGCCTCAAAAACATACCCCTCCTCCTCCTGCAACAATGAAAACATTCTTGCTTTCGCAGTGGTCCGTCTGGCGGCAGTCCAAGAATTTCACCTTAAACAACACAATAAGAAAGCCCCCCCCCCTCCCCGCCATGGCCCACTTAATCCTGGCCACATTCCGAAAACCTACTAAATAAAACCGCGCTAATAGGTCCACACTCCACAACTTCATCCTGGCCACATTCCAAAAACCAACTAAATAAAACCACGCTACTAGGTCCACACTCCAGAACTTCATCCTGGCCACATTCCAAAAACCAACTAAATAAAACCACGCTACTAGGTCCACACTCCAGAACTTCATCCTGGCCACATTCCGAAAACCAACTAAATAAAACCGCAGTAGTATTCCGTTATCCCTAGCTGAACCTTTTTAAGCCGACTGGTAGAGCAATGGTGGCTTCCAACTTGTTGGTACTGCTAAGTCCAAAGATTAGCGTACAGCTGAGGTCAGAATAGAGGTGACTATAGAACACACCATCCCTGCAGGGCAAGGGACAGAGTAGCAGCAGGCACCGATCCTTGGTGAAAGCAGGCCAGCTGAGAACCACGTACTCCCTGAATGATTTTGGACTGACTGATGATGAGGCCTTTACTTGTGATCATCTTTGGTAATTCCTAAGAAGGATGCGTGGTAGTAGCCGGAAACTTGGATTGCTATTTGCTAACATTTTGAAATAGACAACAGAAACCATATGAATGAAGCCTTTCCATATTTCAGCTTGAGATGAGAAGGAGTGCAGACTTTCAGTACCTTGAGTATCCTTTTCATTGCAATCAAATGCCCCTCTCTTGTCTCAGAAAATACTAGCTTTTCCACATAGGTGTGTCTGTCTGTCTATACTGTTACTATTAAAATCCCACTAATACTGGGCTATACCTATCCTGCGGTTACGGAAATGTTACAGGGGTCTGCCGATACAGTTACTACTGAAATGAAACTGATACTGGGCTCTGCCTATACTGCAGCTACTGAAATGTTACTGGGGTCCGGCTATACTATTACTACAGAAGTGTTAATAGGGTCTCCCTAGACTTCTGCAACATAACTGTTAGTGGGATCAGCTTATACCTTTGCTACAGGGGTCTGTGCATACTATGGGTTGCACTAAGTGTTCCTATCGCGGTGTTCAACGTACATGACCCACAAAAAACTAACCCAGACTGACTAGGGCATGCAGTGTGGGCCGAAGCCCATCTGTATTTAATGAGACGTTAGCTCTGCTGTCCAGGGCACTGCAATGGGATTTATTCATGTACCACCGGTGGCTTCCTGGGACCCACCCATGCTGTGGGTCCACACGGACTTCACATTAGAGAGTTGTAACTGCCTGTGTGTACTTATAAAGAACCCCAGTCTGACTGGGGCATGCAGTGTGGACCGAAGCCCACCTGTATTTAATCTGATGTTACCTCAGCTGTGCTGGGCAATGCAATGGGATTTATTTATGTAACGCCGGTGGCTTCCTGGGACCCACCTATGCTGTCGGTCCACACGGAGTTGTACCTGCCTGTGTCTACTTATAAAAAAACCCGGTCTGACTGGGGCATGCAGTGTGGGCAGAAGCCCAGCTGTATTTAATCTGACGTTAGCTCTACTATCCGGGGCACTGCATTGGGACAAACTACAGGAGCAATACAGTGCTAATGAGACATGCACAGCTACGCTAGCATTGGAGTCCGCTGTAGACACGTGATTGCTGAGGGTTTGTGCAGAGGCCTATGTCCTGGGCGCAGTGAAAGTCCGCTTCCTGCCTAGGACTGCTGAAGCTGTGGGCCGAGGCCTATGTCGTGGGCGTGGTGCAAGTCTGCCATGTTTGGCCGCTCAGATCAATTTTTGGTTCATGTCTTGGGTTTCCTAGGACCCACCTATGCTGTTGGTGCCCACTTAGTTCCCATCGCGGTGTTTGACCTGTCTGGCACAAAGGCACTGACTGACTTGGGTAGAGGGCAGAGCGCTGACGGCTTTCCCCTTGCAGTGTCGATTGAGCTATGCGACACCTTGACAGAATGAATACTGTGTGGCACATGGATTCCCCATTGCTATGCCCACGTTTGCAGCTCCTGACAGAGGTGGCACAAGATTGGAGTTCTCATTGCTTCTGTACAGCATTATGGGCTATCGCCCCGCCCCTTTTAAAGAGGGTTGCTGCCTGGCCCTGCCAACCCTCTGCAGTGTGTGCCTCCGGTTCCTCCTCATGGCAGACGCACTTATAAATAGACATGAGGGTGGTGTGGCTATGAGGCCAGCGTGTGGCATGAGGGCAGCTGAAGGCTGCGCAGGGACACTTTGGTGTGCGCTGTGGACACTGGGTTGTGCGGGGGGTTGGGCTGCATGTAACCCAGGAGAAGTGGCAGCGGAGTGTCCCGCAGGCAGTGATTGTGCTTTGTTGGAGGTAGTGTGGTGCTTAGCTAAGGTGTGCCTAATGACGGTTTGTCCGAAGTAAAAATTGTTAGGGGGGGCACTCTTACCGCTATTGTGGCTTAATAGTGGGACCCGGGAACCTGAGATACAGCCCTGCATGTAGCCCCTCGCCTGCCCTATCCGTTTCTGTGTTGTTTCCATCACTTTCTTGGGTTTTGCAGATTTTCACCAATGAAAACCTTAGCGGAGCATGGGTCATATACAAAAATGCTCGAGTCGCCCATTGACTTACTTACTCGAAACGAACCCTCGAGCATCGCGGAAAGTTCGACTCGAGCAACGAGCACCCGAGCATTTTGGTGCTCGCTCATCTCTAGTCATCCACCTGACCTCTAGAGCGCTGGAACCTTTTTCGTCGTCTTAACTTTGTTTAATGCTGTGATGTGGCATCTGCAGACTACAGAGGGGCCACAGGTAAGGGTCCTGAGAGCCACAGGTGTTAGGAAACACCGATCGACACTAACTGAAATGACCACAAAACCAAGATTGCTAAAATAAAAGTTTCCCGTTATTTCAGTGTTGTATGCACAAAGGTGTGATGCTGACCGAAGCACAGGAAGTCTCACAGCCTCTTTCCTTCTTTTTTTTAGATTGTATTAATTGTTTCAGCCATATTGGAGATCGCTCTGGAAATTAGTCTGTTTTTCAGCACGCCCTCCATAACATCAATAAGCGGAATTTCTTTTTGGGGGTCTATTTTTGTAAGTATCATTCTTATTTCTGTACTGTAATGATTTACATCATTGTGAATTTATGTATGAACATTTATTAACATTTCAACATGCAAGAAAATAGTTACAAACAATAGAGAAAGCACCTTCTATGGTCAACATACCATCGGGAAAAGAAAGGAGGCAATGCAGGTGCAGCAGCAAATTAAACAGCACATAAGTACAGCCAAATGCACTCACTGTCCAAAAACAATTCAGCCCCTAGAAGAAGTTATTTGTAAAGCCCAGCATTCGGTTCCATCTCAGGCACATCTGTAGATGCTGAGAGTTGTGGTGATTAGATGGACGGTCACCGGAGGCCCTAAAAGTGATTCCCCCCTTGGCCTATAAGAGGCTCTCGGAGGCCCCTTGTGTGCAGTGACCTCTTCTTCCGCTTGCGTAGAGGCTGTTGGCCACTAGACACCTCTACAACGCAGAGAAGAGATTTCAAGATTTGTGATCTAGAGACTGGTAGGCCTGTCTCAGCGTCCATTTTATATTAACCCCGTCAGGGCTGGCTGTATGGCATCCATTTTAGCATTAGAATTTTTTCAGGCCCCTCACCTATTTCCTCCCCCCTGCCTGCTGGATGTTGCATTGAGAAGGGTAATTGTATTACCTCACCTTAGCGTAATGTTAATTAGCCCTCCATTCTCCTTAAGTCTCCTGGCTCCTATTCTCTGCTTAGTTCACAATGCTTAGCATAAGGGAGTTGCATTGTTTGATCATTTGCCTGTTAATGAAGTCTGAGGAAGCTCATTCATCTAAAAGCTGGGTTCATCCAGAACGTTTAGGCACCGACAGCCAAATTAAAGGAAAATTGGTTAATAAATATTCTTGGACGTATGATGGTCCGAGCCCGATATGAATTATATTTCTATAATGGGGTGGGCCAGCTGAACAAAACGCACCTAGACACATTGAGGTCTGAAGCCCAGAACACCCCGAATGGCGTATCTTACGTGTCATGCTTAGTATTGCATAGATAAAATCATGAACGAAAATATGCCAGGCACAAATTCCTGATCGGAGGATTCTCTGTGAACATATGGTAAAAATGGGGAATTATGGTTTTTTCGACAAGTGATGCATGGCCCTACCCCAGCCCTCCTGAATGACATCAGAGGGGGCAGGTGTATTCTGAAGGACCCTTTATAATACTTCACAGACCCCTGTTGTCAGACTTCAGAGATACGCCTTGGTGTAAGGCTGCTTCCATTGCTTCAGTGACTCTCAATGAATCTGAATCTTGGGTGGACATCCCAAATCTGGTATCTTTCTTTTATTTTTGTCCTTGTTTTATTTTAAAATAGTGCCTTGTTGTTTATACCTGTATACCGATATTCTGCTGTGTAACAACTTTTTTGTATATCCTTTGTATGTATATATTTACACTGCTATTCTTTTTCTAGAATAAATTTGCAATTTATTAGTTAAGCCTTGTCTTTTTTAAAACGAACCATAACGCTGAAGATTGTGTTCATAATTCATAGTCCAGGTTCCAGCTTACCGATAATTTGCAAGCTGGTGGTGGCAGTGTGTGTATGTGAGCGGCATTGTAGAGTGCAGGAGCCATTAGACTGGGTCAGGTGGGGATTTGAACTTTCGCTTCACATGCATAAAGAAGCCCGGGAAAGCTGGGTACAAATCAGCCTGTATTCTAATGACTCCAAGCTTGCAATCCCACCATAGTAATCGATCCAGGCTCCACCGTGATACGCAGTCATAGTGGTGAGGCACTGAGAATAGTCGTTCTCTGACAAATTGGCTTCAGAGGCAGGATCGGTCAGGGTACCCCTCTCTCTCCGTGGCAACCCCGTTACCAGAGTTTGAGAGGCATTATTGGAATATGAGGAGCTGGTTGGTTGTATCAACACATTTTCCCCCACTTGGGCCGTTCTGGACAGACTGCTAGGAGGTGTTGAGACTAGTGGATGCATGAGGGCACACAACGCCACCAGGCTTAGGATGACCTCGACAGACCACCGGTAGAGAGGATCATTTGATATCTGACAAGCACGAGCAACTGTTCTGGGGGACCATCGCATATGAAAAGTTGGTCACCCCTCGTAGTGGTACGAGGGACAATAACAGCTCAGTGATATGTCCAAGACATCCTGCAGCCACATGTGTTCCTCACGTGGCGGCTTTCAAGAGGCATTTTCCAGCAGGATAATGCTCGCCTGCACACAGAAGGGGCTCACAGGAAGCCCCCACAAAATTGTCACACTTCTGTAGCTGCCTGCTATAATATTGCCAATAGAGAATCTATAGGACTATCTGGAACGCCAGCTTTGACAGTTTATTAATTTGCATGATCAAGAGGCTCAGTTACAGCAATTATGGAATGATAAAATGCAGGATACCATCCAGAACCTGTATGCCTCCATGCCTATCCATATCACATTTGACATCCAAGGTAGAGGCAGCCCAACAGGATACTAGGGGCTCCATGCCAGCCGTATCACATCTTGTATCCAAGTTAGAGGCAGTACAACAGGGTACTAGAGCCTCCATATCTGTTTGTATCACATCTTGTAGCTAAGGTAGAGGAATTACAACAAGGTACTAGAGCCGCCTTGCCCGCTTGTATCACACCTTGTATCCAAGCTAGAGGTGGCCCAACAGTATACTAGATCCTCCTCCATGCCCAGCTGTTTCACATCTTGTATCCAAGCTGGGGGGGGGGGGGTACAGCAGGATACTAGAACCTCCATGCTCACCAGTATCACTTCTTGTATCCAAACTAGAGGCAGTACAACACGGTACTAGAGCCTCCATACCCCCGTATCACATCTTGTATCCAAGCTAGAGGCGGTACAACAGGGTACTAGAGCCTCCATACCCCCGTATCACATCTTGTATCCAAGCTAGAGGCGGTACAACAGGGTACTAGAGCCTCCATGCCCCCCGTATCACATCTTGTATCCAAGCTAGAGGCAGTACAACAGGGTACTAGAGCCTACATACCCCCGTATCACATCTTGTATCCAAGCTAGAGGCAGTACAACAGGGTACTAGAGCCTCCATGTCCGCTTGTATCACATCTTGAATCAAAGCTAGAGGCAGTACAACAGGGTTCTGGAAGCTCCATGCAATGCAGGTTCACACTATTTTACAGCCTTTAGGCCTAATTCCCATGGACGGAAATCCGCGGCATGTTCTATTTGCCGCGGCAGTACGCGCGGATGCCTTCCATTGCAGTCAATGGAAGCCGTCCGTCACGCTATCTTCTGCTGTAGCACATGTAACGATGTGGGCGTGTCATATGACGCTGCCGGCGTGTCATGGGGTGTACTGCGCATGCGTGCCGGCACGGAATGCGGGATGTCAGGACGCGGATCCGGAGGGGAGTATGGGGTCTCTGGGGGGCGCCGTGACGGACTCCGCTGCGAAATTCTGCTTGCGGAGCCCGTCACGGCTGTGGGCATTAGGTCTTCTAGTGTAAGACATCAAAAATAAACACTTGCCCGTCTGGCCTCTAACTAAAAACATTATACAGCAACTTAACTACCAAGCCTAATGCCACAGCACATCAGCATGGTATAAGGGCAACCTCTACTGGCCATTATATAGTACTGCATTTTCTATATTATTTTTATAGAGTGTTATATACTACTTCCCATTTGCTGCTGGGATCACATGGGACATCTAGAGCAAATCACATGACATATTAGTGTGATGCACATTTTTCATGCACCCTTAGGAAATAATAGGACATACTGTGATTTTTTTTATTTAAGACTCCTGGTCTGAGAAAAATTACCAATGTGTATAAACTCATTAAAAAATGTTCTTTATACATATCAGTTCTGTCCATATCACATAGAACGGAGTGCATACAAGTTTCTCGCCCGTGTAAATACAGCCTGAGGCTATATCCGCACAGGTTACAAAATCTCGCTACATAACATTGCTCATGTGAAAGAACACATTGGAAACCATGGGCTTCACATCATAGCAATGTTTTCTAGCGAGACTTTGTAGCCCGTGTGGATACAGCCTAAGGCCTTAGTCACACGGACGTTTTTTCGCGCGATTTGCGGATCGCATGACGGATGCGCATCTGCAAATCGCGTGACCGGCGCCCAAAAATCACCCGAAAATCTGCTCCTAGCCGCGTTTCATTAGAAACGGGCAGGAGCTGTCCAGCGCATTGCATTCAATGGAGCTGGCAATACAGCCGGCTCCATTGAAAGCAATGCGCTGCGGGCGAGCGCGGGATGAATTGTCAGGAACGGCTTAAATATATAAGCCCTTCCCTGCAATTCATCCAGAAATGTGTTAAAATAAAAAAATATATATACTCACCTTGTCCCGGCAGCCGGAGTTCAGCTCGGCCGACCTGCAGTGGGTGTGAAGGGGGTGTGACTCAAAGCTGCCCCTGATTGGCTTAGCGCTGAGCCAATCAGAGGCAGGTCTCACTCACACCCATTCATGAATTCATGAATGGGTGTGAGTGAGACCTGCCTCTGATTGGCTCAGCCTGAGCCAATCAGGGGCAGGTCTCACTCACACCCCCTTCACACCCACTGCAGGCCGGCCGCGCTGAACTCCGGATAAACTCCGGATGAATTCTGGATGAATTGCAGGGAAGGGCTTATATATTTAAGGCCTTCCCGACAATTCATCCAGCGCTGTCCGGCAGCCCATTGCTTTCAATGGAGCCGGCTGTATTGCCGGCTCCATTGAATTCAATGGGCAAACATCGTTCTTCTCTGCCACAGCTGTTCCAGCTGTAGCAGAGAAGAATGATTTGTCTTCTATATGTTCTCAGTGGGGTCGGCGCTGCTGCCGCCGGCCCCATTGAGCGCATATAGAGAAGAACAGGAATCGCAGATCGCAGATAGGTGCGATCTGCGATTTCTGTTCTATAATTTATCGGACGAGCGCATAAGAAGCGCTCATGTGTCCGATACCATTGCAAAGCAATGGTTTTATAAAATCGCCGGACGCATGCGCAAATCGCGCGAAAAATCGCCCGTCTGACTGAGGCCTAAGAGCGACAAATACCTCTTAAAGCACTCGTTGCATCTACCTCCACCTCCATATACCAGATGGAAACCTATGCCAACTACGCGGTGGGGCAGTTTTCTGCTATAATGTTTGCCAGTTTCTGGTGTACATTATAGCACATCTGATGGGCTGCATGCCTAGAACTCAGTTCAAAAGTTGCAATTTCAGTGTGTGCATAAAAACTGCAACTTGTGTATGGCCACAATCTGGCCTCTACATGCGCCTACGGATGTATTACTTGCATGAGGAAGAAGGTGTGCGGTTTACCACTGGCGCTTTATAACTTGGAATGTAAATGTACTCAAAGGTTTTTTCCTTTATGTGTTGATACATGTGCAGAGCATGTTGCCTTTCCGTAATGTATCCAAGCAGCGCGGCGTTTATCGTACTTTATTATTGGCGTTGTATTTATTTTTATATTGTGTTTTTCCGGTATACAGGAATGGCGGTTGGTGGTGAAGGCGGACGATGGCCTTTGCTCCTAGTAGTAACATGGAGGGGCACCGAGCCTCTAAGGGCCGTCATAGTGTTTAGATTGGCCCAAAGGGATCCCAGGCTGAAGTCCATGGCAGCCCTATGAGGAGGTCCAGCACAGAGCTGCGCCATGATGTAATTGGGGGCAGAGAAGTTAGATATTTTAGGGGATTGCCGCCAGGGGGTTGTTGAGAGTTCAGTAATTGGGATTGGTTTTGTTCTACTCCGTAGACAAGGAGAGGGTCCTGGTAGAAAGCTGCTAGATAAGCTGCTGACCCGTGTGTCATCCCATGAGGGTGCAAAGGGGGCGCTCAATCCAGAAAAGAGGTGGGATGTGTAAAAAAGGTCTGGAAGTGAGAGTGTATATACTGCCTGCGAGTGAGAGGGTATATACTGCCTGCGAGTGAGAGGGTATATACTGCCTGCGAGTGAGAGGGTATATACTGCCTGCGAGTGAGAGGGTATATACTGCCTGGGAGTGAGAGGGTATATACTGCCTGGGAGTATGAGGGTATATACTGCCTGGGAGTGAGAGCATATATATTACCTAGGAGTGAGAGGGTATATACTGCCTGGGAGTATGAGGGTATATACTGCTTGGGAGTGAGAGCATATATATTGCCTAGGAGTAAGAGGGTATATACTGCCTGGGAGTGAGAGTATATATACTGCCTGGGAGTGAGAGTGTATATACTGCCTGGGTTTGAGAGCGTATATACTGCCTGGGATTGAGAGGGTATATACTGCCTGGGAGAGAGAGGGTATATATTGCCTGGGAGAGAGAGGGTATATACTGCCTGGGAGTGAGAGCATATATACTTCCTGGGAGTGAGAGGGTGTATACTGCCTGGGAGTGACAGTATATATACTGCCTGGGAGTGAGAGTGTATATACTGCCTGGGAGTGAGAGCATATATACTTCCTGGGAGTGAGAGGGTGTATACTGCCTGGGAGTGACAGTATATATACTGCCTGGGAGTGAGAGTGTATATACTGCCTGGGAGTGAGAGGGTATATACTGCCTGGGAGTGAGAGGGTATATACTACCTGGAAGTGAGAGGGTATATACTGCCTGGGAGTGAGAGGATATATACTGCCTGGGAGTGAGAGGGTATATACTGCCTGGGAGTGAGAGGGTATATACTGCCTGGGAGTGAGAGGGTATATACTACCTGGAAGTGAGAGGGTATATACTGCCTGGGAGTGAGAGGGTATATACTGCCTGGGAGTGAGAGGGTATATACTGCCTGGGAGTGAGAATTCATATACTGCCTAGGAATTAGAGTGTATATACTGCCTGGGAGTGAGAGGATATAAACTGGCTGAATTGACAGTGTATATACTATCTAGGAGTGAGAGGTTATATATATTGCCTGGGAGTGAGAGTGGATAAACTGCCTGGGAGTGAGAGGGTATATACTGCCTGGCATTGAGAGGGTATATACTGCCTGGCATTGAGAGGGTATATACTGCCTGCGAGTGAGATGGTATATACTGCCTGGGAGTATGAGGGTATACACTGCCTGGGAGTGAGAGCATATATATTGCCTAGGAGTGAGAGGGTATAAACTGCCTGGGAGTAAGAGGGTATATACTGCACTGCCTGGGAGTGAGAGCATATATATTGCCTAGGAGTAAGAGGGTATATACTGCCTGAGAGTGAGAGGGTATATACTGCCTGGGAGTGAGAGGGTATATACTGCCTGAGAGTGAGAGGGTATATACTGCCTGGGAGTGAGAGCATATATATTGCCTAGGAGTGAGAGTGTATATACTGCCTGGGTTTGAGAGCGTATATACTGCCTGGGAGAGAGAGGGTATATACTGCCTGGGAGTAAGAGGGTACATACTGCCTGGGAGTGAGAGTGTATATACTGTCTCGGAGTGAGAGCATATATACTTTCTGGGAGTGAGAGGGTGTATACTGCCTGGGAGTGATAGGGTATATACTGCCTGGGAGTGAGAGGGTATATACTGCCTGGCATTGAGAGGCTGTATACTGCCTGGGAGTGAGAGGGTATATACTCCCTGGGAGTGAGAGGGTATACACTGCCTGGGAGTGAGAGGGTATATGCTGCCTGGGAGTGAAAGGGTATATACTGACTGGGAGTGAGAGGGTATATACTCCCTGGGAGTGAGAGGGTATATACTGCCTGGAAGTGAGAGGGTATATACTGCCTGGGAGTGAGAGGGTATATGCTGCCTGGGAGTGGGAAGGTGTATACTGCCTGGTAGTGAGAAGGTATATACTGCCTGGGAGTGAGAACCTATATACTGCCTGGGAGGGAGAGGGTATATACTGCCTGGGAGAGAGAATTCATATACTGCCTAGGAATTAGAGTGTATATACTACCTAGGAGTGAGAGGTTGTCGAGGGTTAATTTGTTCAAACAGACTGGTCAGTTATGTTGTCCGGTTCCGAATTGACCTAAGCAGGAGCGCTCCTTGAGAGTCAAAGTACTGACCATACACGGTATATGGTGAAGTAATGAACTCTATTTTATTGTCTGTATCTCTTGGCTTTTATAGCCAGCCCCTCTCGCAGGACGGGACGTGTGGCTAAACAGGGAATAACCTCGTGATTTCCATACATCTTAAACTCATGACTTTTACATCTTACAATAAACTTATGACATAATCATTCATCAAAAACTCGTGGTATATGAAAAATAGCTGATTTCACATGACTTTTAGACCTTATAACTTGACATTTAGAAAGCAAGCTGACAATTTCTTTGCGGTTAGGCCATGTCCTGCTAAATTCCGATACATCTGTTCTTAACTTCCTGATTTCCACTTAGATCAGACGTTTGGCCTATTACTCAATAGTCACAAGTCCTTCAGAGCAGAATAGAATATTTGCAGTATTCAACCTTATTGATTCAAATAGATTATTAAGCAAAATATATTAACTCCTTCAGCCCCTCTTGGCCCCTATCAAGGTTATATATATATTGCCTGGGAGTAAGAGGCTATATACTGCCTGGGAGTGAGAGGGTATATACTGCCTGGGAGTGAGAGGGTATATACTGCCTGGGAGTGAGAGGCTATATACTGCCTGGGAGTGAGAGGGTATATACTGCCTGGCATTGAGAGGGTATATACTGCCTGGGATTGAGAGGGTATATACAGCCTTGGAGTGAAAGGCTATATACTGCCTGGGAGTGAGAGGGTATATACTGCCTGGAGGTGAGACTGTATATACTGCCTGGGAGTGAGAGGGTATATAGACACTTGAATATGGTGTGCTGTGCTGTCAGCTTGCTCACTTCATATATCTCACGATCCACTGCTTGCTCAGGCGGGTTCACCTGCCCCGGTCCAATCATTTTGCCAATTCACACTCATGCAGTACCGCTAGTTTCACATGTTTTAGTAAAGAGAAAGTAACCCATAACAGGCGCGGCATGGCAACGTTCAATGAGATACTGATCAGAGAGTCCTTTTGGATCCACAAACTGGAGACTAGATCCCCTCAGGGGTTAAATTATAAGTCAGACCTGCATTGCATATACAGGAATCAAACATGACTAGAGATGAGCGAACGCGTTCGTCCGAGCTTGATATTCGTGCGAATATTAGGGTGTTCGGGATGTTCGTTATTCGTGACGAACACCATGCGGTGTTCTGGTTACTTTCACTTCCTTCCCTGAGACGTTAGCGCGCTTTTCTGGCCAATTGAAAGACAGGGAAGGCATTACAACTTCCCCCTGCAACGTTTAAGCCCTATACCACCCCCCTGCTGTGAGTGGCTGGCGAGATCAGGTGTTCGCCTAATATAAAAGTCGGCCCCTCCCGCGGCTCGCCTCAGATGCGGTGTGAGTTAGATGAGGGACAGTGCTGTTTATACCGGAGCTGCTGTAGGGAAAGAATTGGTAGTTAGTGTAGGCTTCAAGACCCCCCAAAGGTCCTTATTAGGGCCACTGATAGCTGTGTGTTGGCTGCTGTTAGCAGTGGGATTTTTTTTTCTTTCTCAAAATCGCCTCTGCAGACCGTTGCACCTGGCATTAGGGACAGAAGTGCTGCATAGGCAGGGAGAGTGTTAGGAGTGAGTGTAGCCTTCAAGAACCTCAACGGTCCTTTCTAGGGCCATATTTATCCGTGTGCAGTACTGTCCAGGCTGCTGTTGGCTGTGCTGCATTTTTTTTGGGCTTCTCAAAATCGCCTCTGCAGAGCATTGCACCCTCCATTGATACTGCAGGGAAAGAATTGTATAGGCAGGGCCACAACACAGTTATTATTCATAGAATATACGCAGTGCTGCCTGTTGGTGGGAAAAAACTGAAAACAAATCTATTTGTCCAGCCTGTGTCCGTCCTTACGCCTGTGGAGACGTGTGAGCTGCGTGAAAAACATTGCTAAATCATACGCAGCCAGCTACGCTTTACTGCTGGGTTCGCCATTTGCTTTCCTTAATTGGGGAAAAAAATACCTGCTCTCCAAGAGTTATAATAACTCTGCTACCCTCACGTTCTGTGACACATAAGCAGGGACACAGCGCAGTTATTAAACTTCGCAGGTTCATTGAATATACGCAGTGCTGCCTGTTGGTGGGAAAAAACTGAAAAGAAATCTATTTGTCCAGCCTGTGTCCGTCCTTACGCCTGTGTAGACGTGTGAGCTGCGTGAAAAACATTGCTAAATCATACGCAGCCAGCTACGCTTTACTGCTGGGTTCGCCATTTGCTTTCCTTAATTGGGGAAAAAAATACCTGCTCTCCAAGAGTTATAATAACTCTGCTACCCTCACGTTCTGTGACACATAAGCAGGGACACAGCGCAGTTATTAAACTTCGCAGGTTCATTGAATATACGCAGTGCTGCCTGTTGGTGGGAAAAAACTGAAAACAAATCTATTTGTCCAGCCTGTGTCCGTCCTTACGCCTGTGTAGACGTGTGAGCTGCGTGAAAAACATTGCTAAATCATACGCAGCCAGCTACGCTTTACTGCTGGGTTCGCCATTTGCTTTCCTTAATTGGGAAAAAAAATACCTGCTCTCCAAGAGTTATAATAACTCTGCTACCCTCACGTTCTGTGACACATAAGCAGGGACACAGCGCAGTTATTAAACTTCGCAGGTTCATTGAATATACGCAGTGCTGCCTGTTGGTGGGAAAAAACTGAAAAGAAATCTATTTGTCCAGCCTGTGTCCGTCCTTACGCCTGTGGAGACGTGTGAGCTGCGTGAAAAACATTGCTAAATCATACGCAGCCAGCTACGCTTTACTGCTGGGTTCGCCATTTGCTTTCCTTAATTGGGAAAAAAAATACCTGCTCTCCAAGAGTTATAATAACTCTGCTACCCTCACGTTCTGTGACACATAAGCAGGGACACAGCACAGTTATTAAACTTAGATAATTCATTCACTAGAGGCAGTGGGGCCTTTCGTTTTCCAAAAAGGGCAAAAATTATATTTGGCCTGCAGTCTTGCGCCAATTTATTTCCTGCCTGGGAAATCTAATCACTGGTAATACAGCATGCTGAGGGGTAGGGGTAAGCCTAGAGGACGTGGACGTGGACGTGGCCGAGGACGCGGAGGGCCAAGTGAGGGTGTGGGCACAGGCCAAGCTCCTGATCCAGGTGTGTCGCAGCTGTCTGCTGCGCGATTAGGAGAGAGGCACGTTTCTGGCGTCCCCACATTCATCGCCCAATTAATGGGTCCACGCGGGAGACGGTTATTAGAAAATGAGCAGTGTGAGCAGGTCCTGTCCTGGATGGCAGAAAGTGCTTCGAGCAACCTATCGTCTACCCGCAGTTCTGCGCCGTCCACTGCTGCCAATCCGAATCCTCTGTCTGCTGCTCCTCCTTCCTCCCAGCCTCCTCAGTCCACTACAATGACACCTGCTCAGGAGCGGGAACACTCCCAGGAACTGTTCTCGGGCCCCTGCTTAGATTGGGCAGCAGCGGTTCCTCTCCCACCAGAGGAGTTTATCGTCACTGATGCCCAACCATTCGAAAGTTCCCGGGGTCCGGGGGAAGAGGCTGGGGACTTCCGCCAACTGTCTCAACAACTTTCTGTGGGTGAGGAGGACGATGACGATCAGACACAGTTGTCTTGCAGTGAGGTAGTAGTAAGGGCAGTAAGTCCCAGGGAGCAGCGCACAGAGGATTCGGAGGAAGAGCAGCAGGACGATGAGGTGACTGACCCCACCTGGTGTGCAACGCTTACTCAGGAGGACAGGTCTTCAGAGGGGGAGTCAAGGGCATCAGCAGGGCAGGTTGCAAGAGGCAGTGCGGTGGCCAGGGGTAGAGGCAGGGCCAGACCGAATAATCCACCAAGTGTTTCCCAAAGCGCCCCCTCGCGCCATGCCACCCTGCGTAGGCCGAGGTGCTCTAAGGTCTGGCAGTTTTTCACAGAGACGCCTGACGACCGACGAACAGTGGTGTGCAACCTTTGTCGCGCAAAGCTCAGCCGGGGAGCCAACACCAACAGCCTCACCACCACCACCATGCGCAGACATATGATGGCCAAGCACCCCGCAAGGTGGGACAAAGGCCGTTCACCGTCTCCGGTTTGCACCCCTGCCTCTCCCCCTGTGCCCCAACCTGCCACTGAGATGCAACCCCCCTCTCAGGACACAGGCACTACCGCCTCATGGCCTGCACCCACACCCTCATCTCCGCTGTCCTCGGCCCCATCCAGCAGTGTAGTTCAGCGCACCGTTCAGCCGTCGCTTGCGCAAGTGTTCGAGCGCAAGCGCAAGTACGCCGCCACGCACCCGCACGCTCAAACGTTAACCGTCCGCATCGCAAAATTCATCAGCCTTGAGATGCTGCCGTATAGGGTTGTGGAAACGGAGTCCTTCAAAAGTATCATGGAGGCGGCGGCCCCGCGCTACTCAGTTCCCAGTCGCCACTACTTTTCCCGATGTGCCGTCCCAGCCCTGCACGACCACGTCTCCCGCAACATTGTGCGCGCCCTCACCAACGCGGTTACTGCCACGGTCCACTTAACTACGGACACGTGGACAAGCACAGGCGGGCAGGGCCACTACATCTCCCTGACGGCACATTGGGTGAATTTAGTGGAGGCTGGGACAGAGTCAGAGCCTGGGACCGCTCACGTCCTACCCACCCCCAGAATTGCGGGCCCCAGCTCGGTGCTGGTATCTGCGGAGGTGTATGCTTCCTCCACTAAAGCACCCTCCTCCTCCTCCTCCTCCTCTGTCTCACAATCAAGATGTGTTAGCAGCAGCATGTCGCCAGCAGTCGGTGTCGCGCGGTGTGGCAGCACAGCGGTGGGCAAGCGTCAGCAGGCCGTGCTGAAACTACTCAGCTTAGGCGATAAGAGGCACACGGCCCACGAACTGCTGCAGGGTCTGACACAGCAGACCGACCGCTGGCTTGCGCCGCTGAGCCTCCAACCGGGCATGGTCGTGTGTGACAACGGCCGTAACCTGGTGGCGGCTCTGCAGCTTGGCAGCCTCACGCACGTGCCATGCCTGGCCCACGTCTTTAATTTGGTGGTTCAGCGGTTTCTGAAAAGCTACCCACGCTTGTCAGACCTGCTCGTAAAGGCGCGCCGGCTCTGCGCACATTTCCGCAAGTCCCACACGGACGCTGCCACCCTGCGCACCCTGCAACATCACTTTAAGCTGCCAGTGCACCGACTGCTGTGCGACGTGCCCACACGGTGGAACTCTACGCTCCACATGTTGGCCAGGCTCTATGAACAACGGAGAGCTATAGTCGAATACCAACTCCAACATGGGCGGCGCAGTGGGAGTCAGCCTCCTCAATTCCTTTCAGAAGAGTGGGCCTGGTTGGCAGACATCTGCCATGTCCTTGGTAATTTTGAGGAGTCTACCCAGGTGGTGAGCGGCGATGCTACAATCATTAGCGTCACCATTCCTCTGCTATGCATCTTGAGAAATTCCCTGCAAACCATAAAGGCAGCTGCTTTGCGCTCGGAAACGGGGGCGGGGGAAGACAGTATGCCGCTGGATAGTCAGGGCACCCTCCTGTCTATTTCTCAGCGCGTACAGGAGGAGGAGGAGGAGCATGAGGAGGAGGGGGAAGAGACAGCTTGGCCCGCTGCTGACGGTACACCGGCTGATTGCCTGTCATCCTTTCAGCGTGTATGGCCTGAGGAGGAGGAGGAGGAGGAGGATCCTGAAAGTGATCTTCCTAGTGAAGACAGCCATGTGTTGCGTACAGGTACCCTGGCACACATGGCTGACTTCATGTTAGGATGCCTTTCTCGTGACCCTCGCGTTGCACGCATTCTGGCCACTACGGATTACTGGGTGTACACACTGCTCGATCCACGGTATAAGGAGAACCTGCCCACTCTCATTCCCGAAGAGGAAAGGGGTTCGAGAGTGTTGCTATACCACAGGACCCTTGCGGACAAGCTGATGGTAAAATTCCCAGCCGACAGCGCTAGTGGCAGAAGGCGCAGTTCCGAGGGCCATGTTGCAGGGGATGTGCGTAGATCGAGCAGCATGTACATCCCAGGCAGTGCAACAGTCTTTAAGGGCCTGGCCAGCTTTATGGCTCCCCACCAAGACTGTGTCACCGCTCCCCAGTCACGGCTGAGTCGGCGGGAGCACTGCAAAAGGATGGTGAGGGAGTACGTAGCGGATCGCACGACCATCCTTGGTGACGCCTCTGCCCCCTACAACTACTGGGTGTCGAAGCTGGACACGTGGCCTGAACTAGCCCTGTATGCCCTTGAGGTGCTTGCTTGTCCTGCGGCTAGCGTGTTGTCGGAGAGGGTGTTTAGTGCGGCTGGGGGAATCATCACAGATAAGCGTAGCCGCTTGTCAACCGACAGTGCCGACAGGCTAACACTCATCAAGATGAACAAAGGCTGGATTTCGCCAGACTTCTGTTCTCCACCAGCGGACAGCAGCGATACGTAAGCAATACGTAGGCTGCACCCGCGGATGGAAGCTACGTTCTCTCTCACCATCCAAAACGGGGACATTTCTGCTTCATCAATCTGTGTCTAATATTCCTCCTCCTCCTCCTCCTGCTCCTCCTCCTGAAACCTCACGTAATCACGCTGAACGGGCAATTTTTCTTAGGGCCACAAGGCTCACTCAAATAATTTTTCTGAACAATTTTTATAAGTTTCAATGCGCTTAAAAGCATTGGAACTTTAACTTGAACCAATTTTTCGTTACACTGGGCTGCCTCCAGGCCTAGTTACCACTTAAGCCACATTAACCAAAGCGATTAATGGGTTTCACCTGCCCTCTTGGCTGGCCATGGCCAATTTTTGGGATGTACATTAGTACTGTTGATACAGCAATTTTTGTGGGCCCTCGCCTACAGTGTAATCAAATTAATTTTTAGCCCACCTGCATTACAGCTGACGTTACCTCAGCTGTGTTGGGCAATGCAATGGGATATTTTTGTGTACCGCCGGTGGGTTCCAGGGAGCCACCCATGCTGTAGGTGCACACTGAGTTTTTAATACTTCTGTACACTTCTAAAGAACCCGTCTGACTGGGGCATGCAGTGTGGGCCGAAGCCCACCTGTATTACGCACGACATTACTACCTCAGCTGTGTTGGGCAATGCAATGGGATATTTCTATGTACCGCCGGTGGCTTCCTGGCACCCACCCAGGCAGTGGGTCCACAGGGAGTTAAACCTACATGTGTCCACTTGTAAAGAACCCCAGTCTGACTGGGGCATGCAGTGTGGGCCGAAGCCCACCTGCATTAACCCTTTCCAGTCCACTGTGTGACCTGTGAAGACATTAGGGTTTAAGGCTGTACAGCTCCGTTGTTGGTAGACGTCCGTCGGGGTTCTCTTACTGTATATTGCCAGCCTCTCTGCTGTCGGAGCCTATCCTACGTGTCAGCTCATGCAGTACTGGCTTTAGCCAGCATATAGCGCCGTTGTATAACAGCAGAAAAAGAGTAAGCCCCCTAGGAAAACCATATACAAATTGGATTGGAAAGGGTTAAGCACAACATTACTACCTCAGCTGTGTTGGGCAATGCAATGGGATATTTCTATGTACCGCCGGTGGCTTCCTGGCACCCACCCATGCTGTAGGTGCACACGGAGTTTTTACTACATCTGTACACTTATAAAGAACCCCAGTCAGACTGGGGCATGCAGTGTGGGCCGAAGCCCACCTGCATTAAGCACGACATTACTACCTCAGCTGTGTTGGGCAATGCAATGGGATATTTCTGTGTACCGCCAGTGGGTTCCAGGGAGCCACCCATGCTGTGGGTCGACAGGGACTTCACAATAGGGAGTTGTACCTGCCTGTGTCTATGAATTAAAAAGCCCGGTCTGACTGGGGCATGCAGACACCTTGACAGAATGAATAGTGTGTGGCACATAGGTTCCCCATTGCTATGCCCACGTGTGCAGCTCCTGATGGCGGTGGCACAGGATTCTATTTCTCATTGCTTCTGTACAGCATTGTGGGCTATCGCTCCGCCACTTTTAAAGAGGGTCGCTGCCTAGCCGTGCCAACCTCTGCAGTGTGTGCCTGCGGTCCCTCGTCATGGCAGACGCAATTCTAAATAGACATGAGCGTGGTGTGGCATGAGGGCAGCTGAAGGCTGCGCAGGGACACTTTGGTGTGCGCTGTGGGGGGGAGGGGGGGCGGTTGGGCAGCATGTAACCCAGGAGAAGTGTCAGTGGAGTGTCATGCAGGCAGTGATTGTGCTTTGTTGGAGGTAGTGTGGTGCTTAGCAAAGGTATGCCATGCTAATGAGGGCTTTTCAGAAGTAAAAGTTGTTGGGAGGGGGGGGGCCCACTCTTGCCGGTATTGTGGCTTAATAGTGGGACCTGGGAACTTGAGATGCAGCCCAACATGTAGCCCCTCGCCTGCCCTATCCGTCACTGTGTCATTCCCATCACTTTCCTGAATTGCCCAGATTTTCACACATGAAAACCTTAGCGAGCATCGGCGAAATACAAAAATGTTCTGGTCGCCCATTGACTTCAATGGGGTTCGTTGTTCGAAACGAACCCTCGAGCATCACGGGAAGTTCGTTACGAATAACGAACACCCGAACATTTTGGTGTTCGCTCATCTCTAAACATGACCAAAGAGAAGAAAGTTTATTTGGACCAGACCCCTTTAGGGGGGCTATACTGTAAGTCAGACTAATATCATGTATACAGAAACATCTTATACGAAAAAACAATCCGTAGCATATCTTCTCATGGAGAGAAGTAGGGCCGGTTGTTTTCCCCCTTCTTTCTTTGCTATATTGTATCTGCAGGCTGACTGCTCTATAAGGGGAGCGAAGTATAATGCTATTGCATAACAATGGGAATTCATACGGTCATTTGCAACACAATTGTGAAACTTAAGCACAATAGATATAAATCAAGTGCAACTAGGGGTTAATGTTGCAATAAATAAAATATCTAAAGCGTTGGCAGAGCGCCCGCTGGTGTCCATTTCGTGTCATGTTGATATGTGTTTGATCCCAAGTTCCATCCCAAGCATTCTCTCCCCAGCCATAGTCTGATGTTTCTGTGTATCTCCCTTTGCCCTATAGCCGGACAGCTGACAGTCATTGTAATTATCTGCTCTGTTCCACCTATTTAAGCCGGTCCCACACTCTATTCAGATCATCCCACTGCCGGAGGCTCTGTGCAGCCGATACACGTCAGGTTACAGATGTGCACACCTGGCGGTATTAATATGGCTAAATAAGGGAAGATTACTAATTTTACTCTGCAGCAGCGTGGATGACACTTTTCCTGCATGGAATTCTCTGTTGAGAGGGTGTATACTGCCTGGCAGTGAGAGCGTATACACTGCCTGGGAGTGAGAGCGTATACACTGCCTGGGAGTGAGAGCGTATACACTGCCTGGGAGTGAGAGCGTATACACTGCCTCGGAGTGAGAGGATATATACTGCCTGGGAGTAGGAGCGAATATATAGCCTGGGTATGAGAGTGCATATACAGCCTGGGAATGAGAGCATATATACTGCCTGGGAGTGATAGGGTGTATACTCCCCAGGAGTGAGGGGGTATATACGGGCTGGGAGTGAGAGGGTATATACAGCCTGGGAGTGAGAGGGTATATACTGCCTGGGAGTGAGAGGGTATATACTGGCTGGGAGTGAGGGGGTATATACTGCCTGGGAGTGAGGGGGTATATACTGCCTGGGAGTGGGAGTGTATATACTGCCCGGCAGTGAGAGGGTATTTCCTGCCTGGGATCGAGAGGGTATATACTACCTGGGAGAGGGAGGGTATAAACTGGCTGGATTAACAGTGTATATATTGCCTGGCAGAGAGAGTATATATACTGCCTGGGAGTGAGAATTCATATACTGCCTTGGAATGAGAGGGTATATACTGCCTGGGAGTGAGAGGGTATATACTGTCTTGGACTGAGAGTCTATATACTGCGTGGGAGAAAGAGGGTATATCTTGCCTGGGATGGGAGCATATATTCTACCTGGGAGTGAGAGCATATGTACTGCCTAGGGGTGAGAGCATATATACTACCTTGTGGTGAGAGCATATGTACTGCCTGGGAGTGACAGGGTATATACTGCCTAGGAGTGAGAGTGTATATAAACGCTGCGCACTATGTTGGCGCTATACAAATAAGGATTATTATTAATATTATATACTGCCTGGAGGTGAGAGTGTATATGCTGCCTGGGATAGATAATGTATATACTGCCTAGGAGTGAGAGTGTATATACTGCCTGGGAGTGAGAGGGTATATACTGCCTGGGAGTGAGAGGGTATATACTGCCTAGGAGTGAGAGGGTATATACTGCCTGGGAGTGAGAGGATATATACAGCCTGGCTATGAGAGTGGATATACTGCCTGGGAGTGAGAAGGTATATACTGCCTGGGAGGGAGAGGGTATATACAGCCTGGGACGGAGAGGGTATATACTGCCTGGGAGGGAGAGGGTATATTCTGCCTGGGAGGGAGATGGTATATGCAGCCTAGGACAGAGAGGGTATATACTGCCTGGGAGGGAGAGGGTATATTCTGCCTGGGAGGGAGATGGTATATGCAGCCTAGGACAGAGAGGGTATATACTGCCTGGGAGGGAGAGGGTATATTCTGCCTGGGAGGGAGAGGGTATATGCAGCCTGGGAGTGAGAGGGTTTATACTGCCTTGGAGTGAGAGTATATACTGCCCAGGGGTGAGAGCCTGTATACTACTTGGGAGTGAGAGTTTATATACTGCTTGGAGGTGAGAGCATATATACTGCCTTGTGGTGAGGGTATGTATACTGCCTGGGGGTGAGAACATATATACTACCTTGGGGTGAGAGTATATACTGCCTAGGGGTGAGAGTTTATATACTTTCTGCTAGTAAGAGCATATATACTGCCGAGTGGTGAGAGTGTATATACTGCCTGGGAGTGAGAGTGTATATACTGCCTGGGAGTGAGGGGGTATATACTGCCTGGAAGTGATCGTGTATACTGCCTGGGAGTAAGAGCGTATATTGACTGGTAGTAGGAGCATATATATACTGCCCGGGAGTGAGAGGGTATATATTGTCTGGGAGTGAGAGGGTATATACTGCCTGGGAGTGAGAGGGTATATACTGCCTGGGAGTATGAGGGTATATACTACCTGGGAGTGAGAGTATATATACTGCTCTAAGATGAGTGCATATATACTGCCCCAAAGTGAGAGGTTATATACTTCCTGGGAGTGAGAGTATATATACTGCCTGGTAGTGAGAGGATATATATACTGCAAGGTAGTAGGAGCGTATATACTTCCTGGAAGTGAGAGTATGTATACAGCCTGTGAGTGAAAGGGTATATACTTTCTGGGATTATGAGGGTATATTGCCTGGGACTGACAGGGTATATACTGCCTAGAAGTGAGAGTGTATCTACTACCTGAGAGTTACAGTGTGTATACTACCTGGGAGTGAGAGCGTACTTACTGCCTGGGGGTGAGAGGTTATATGCTGCCTGGTAGTAGGAACGTATACACTGCCTGGGAGTAAGGATACATACTGTCTGTGAGTCAAATGGTATATACTGCCTGGGAGTCAGAGGTTATATACTGCCTGGGAGTCAGAGGGTATATACTTCCTGGGGGTGAGAGTGTATATACCCTGTTTCCCTGAAAATAAGACATAGCATGATTTTCCAGAATTTTTCAGGATGCAAAATGATTTTTCAGGCTTTTTGAGGATGCTGCAAATATAAGCCCTACTCCAAAATTAGGCCCTGCTAACAGTTAATTAAAAAAGTCAACTTAAATAGTGTCCAGGCAGCTATACATGTAAAAAAGTTAAACCTTTTTGAACAAAAATTAATATAAGACACTGTCTTATTTTCCTGGAAACACGGTACTGCCTGGGAGTCAGAGGGTATATACTGCCTGGGAATGAGGGTATATACTGCCTGGGAGTGGGAGTGTATATATTGCCTGGAAGTAAGAGTGTGTATACTGTCTGGGAGAGAGAGTATATATACTGCCTGGGAGAGAGTTTATATACTGCCTGGGAGTGAAGCTGTATATGTAGTGACCCAGTACATCATCCTGGTCCCCTACATAAATGTCATTCATGTATGTCTTGTGTTGATGCGCTTTGCACAGCTTTCTTGTCATTTTCAGTGTATGTTTCACAGCTGCAGCACTTGAGAGGTTAACTTTAATAAAATCCAAGTCTGCATGTAAATGTATCAAGTCTGTTATGTGGTATGAGAGGAAGTTATAAATGTGAGTGCATGAGAGCGGGAAGTGGTCTTCCGTCTAATCTGTCACCTGAGTTCCACATGGAATCACCTTCAGCTTCCTTCTGATGAAGATGGAGGAAGAAGAGAGATCCCCCCCCCCCCCCGGGTTCTCTGCAGCCGGCCAGACCTCAGAGGACTAATAAACAGGTGGAGGGAGATGCAGATGTTGCCTGTGGTCCCTTCGGTGGACATGACGCTGCCTAGGCAAATGCCGTGACTGTGGCTATGTAGGAGAGAGGATCCACCTCTCTCCTGGATCATGGTACATGATGGCCCACACTCTTATACCCCCGGCATTGCATCCCCTCCTTAGGGATTTTGAGGTCCCCAGGGTACGGGTGCATTTCATTAAGCTTGAGCACTTGTTTCTGTGGAGGGAGCTGAGGCCTCCATTTACCAGCCCGCCTGTTATAAAGGTACTAAGTGCTGCAGCCACGCCACCCAGGAGGGTGGTAAGATGTGTGCAGGATCCGGACAGTCCGTCCTCTGTGGCATCTTTGGGGATCAGCTCCTGGGAGAGTATATCGTCCCCCACAGGTTGGTCTACAAATAGATTTATGTCTCACGGACATTTAGGAGATCCAGAACCCAGTTCTTCTTCTAGAGACTCTTTTTGTAAGAGACATTGCTGTGTTTTTTTCCTCGTTATGCCCCATTATAAAGAAAGGACTTTAAAGTTTACCCTTTTTGCATAATGCATTAATTGTTTTTAACATTAAAAAATTTGATTATTAGGAACGTTTATAACGTTCAAGTAATGTGCAGGAGGAGAAGTAAAGGAGTGTTATAGTTTACTTCAGGGAGCATGAGCAAATGAGAAATAATGTCTTGCTGAATTCAATCATTTTTCCCAAATGCATATATATGTCTAATTTAAATATGATTAATTAATGCAAATTCATGCTAATTTAAAAATGCTAGTTTAGCTATTGTCACCGCCTGCATGGTATGATTGCTTTAGTCCAGTCTTAGTGTTAACAGCCTGTTCTAGCCTGTCTCAGGGGCGTGGCCTTCCGTTCACCTTCTCACAATCACAGACAGCGGTATTGAAGTAAGCTACTGACTGCTCCGCTGATATTTTTGCTCCTTTTCCTGCCAGTCACCTTTCATATTTTTGTTTGGTAACAGTGTGTTTCCTTCTCTCAAAAAGACAGTGACGTTCATTCCACTGATCCTACCAGTCTTTGGAGCAAAGTGTTATATAGGACACTCCATAGCAATACTAGTGGCTTTGAATTCTGTTCACCTTAGTAGATTCTCACAAATGTACATGCAAGTTATAGTTCTTACACACTGTCATAAATGAAGAAGCCACATACAGAAAAGAGACTTCTTTTAGTCACAGTACATTAAGAGTGGGTACATCCTAACATATAGGTGACGAGGTGGAGTAGATGTGTTTACAGGTTTTGTCTTGCACACTCTGTGACTGAGCAGAGTTTCTTAAAGGCGATGAAAGTCAGACACTCAGGATGGCCTGACACACTGTTACATTCGGAGTCAGGCCAATACTTTGGCCTTAACTGCATATATCCCTCCGGGAAAGGAGTTCGGTAAGTGCCACCGTGACAAGCCATCACTTTACCCTCCCAGCTCCCCACGTACGTCAGGTGTCCAGGGTTTCCCTATGGGATGATGCATAAATACTTTCTAGGAGCACCACCACTGCACACCAAACTGAATTCAGCAGTGTTGTGCATCCTACGGAGAGAACTTTTCCAACCACAAGCCTTTGTTGACTGTATAATGTGAAACTGCTGAGCTAGTTTGCCTAAAAGGGTAAAGCTAAGATTTGTGGCACCGCCTGATGTGATACCACCTCTTTCCTTGCTGCATCATCAAAAGTTCCTGCAGAACTAGTTCCACTTGGGCCCAGTGGGGAGGAACACCCCTGAGCAGGTCATTTCTCGGCAGTGACCCCTCCTCTTACATCTGCATGGCTCTAACTGATGGTTTTCTCTTTGCAGTACATCGTTGCAGGATCTCTGACCATCGCTGCTCAATCCAAACCCAACCTCTGCCTGGTGAGTGACCTGATCCTACATGTAGCCGATGTCCCCTGATCTAAGGGATGGAAGAATTCAGATCCTGTGGCCATTTGATGGTATTAGAATGTACAATATGATGAGTGGTTGTCTATCTGCATGAAAAAATAATATGGAAAATCCCCAGCATGCAGCTGGATCCCATCAGCAATCAGTCTCAGTTCCATCAGCAAACTTTGGAAGAGAAAAAAAACTTTAGAGACTTCTCTGTTTTGTTCTTTTTTACTTATTATCTCAACCTAATATTCATAATATACTGCACATTCTTGACCCGGGTATTGCAGAGTCGTGCCTCACATAACCCAGACTATTATATACACCGAACCTCCCACAACTAGCCCTCTTTTACCCTATAACAATACCACACTGACAAATGTAAATGGGGATAATTCGGCTCCAGCAGCTATTTTATTTATATAACATTTTTTTTTAGAATTTTTATGTCTGTGTTTAGTAGTGAAATGGGTCTGTATGAATCTGGTGATAGGGGGTCTTTCCCTGGTTTCGGGATTATTGTGATTACTGCGTTCCGCATAGACGGTGGTAGTTCTGTCTGTTGTAATGCCTCTGAATGTACCTTGTTAGGGGGGTCTAGACAGACCGTTCAGCTGATGCTGTCTGCTTCCGAATTAGTCTTAGATATGAGTACTCATTGACGACTCAGATGGATGACCACACAGGTATGCGGTTAGCCAAAGAAGAAGTGGTTTATTCAGCAGAGTTACAGAAGTTATAGAGAAAAATTGCTTGCGTAAGATTTAATCATTGCGCATGTCCGAGGTCGCTGGACATCTGGATGAACAATTAATAATACTTCTTTCAAAGACGTCTCCTACATAAACAATATATCAACGCTCGGTGACAACTGTATCAAAGCAAAATATGTCCTTGGATAAGTTTCTCAAAAAAAAAGTTCCTCAGAACAGGATGACATGGGAGAGTACAGATAAGACATGTGAGAACAAGATTCAGGGTCATATAGAGAGAGAAAGTTAGATAAAGTAAAGTTGAAGGAGAAATTAAAACGTATTTTTCTCTATTTAATTTGAGACAGGAGAAAATCTAGAATTAACCCCTCACATTCCCCCATTTGGACATAGGGTCCACCATCATGCTAGGTACGTTCACCCGAGTGGTGCCAGCTCCTGCCAGATTCCCTAGAGTCATGTGGTGGTCCCAAAGTCCATCTGGGTTAAAGTTTAGCAAAAGCCTTTTTACTACAACGTGTGATACAAGACATGATTAACTTTAAAGCAACGTATATGACGAGCAAAATCATCACTACTTGAAGCATACTTTGTAAAATTCTCATGAACCATCTTCCCGGACCAGAGAACCAATTGGCAGGGTTCAAAGAACTAAATGTGTTACCCCACCAGCTATCCCTGGTTTCTGAGTTTTCATTTGTCCATACAAGCAGTTCTTTTGGCGGAACAGGAACAGCCAGGAAAGGAAGACTAGTGGCAGTTACTGGTGCGTGTGTGCAAGTCCAACAGTCCTTCACCTGTGAGGTGTTCAGTCCATCTACTAGTATTTGGTGGTGTCTAACAAAGTGGTTCTGGGCATTGTCATTTTGCACCCTCTCATAGGGGCGAAGCATGGAGTGAGGAGTCCAAAAGTCCAACAATAAACAAAATGTCCTTCATTTTCCTTCTCGTAGGGGGGGCAAAGCAGGGCGTGAAAAGTCCCATTAGTCCTAAGACAAGCAACAGTTCCTTCAACTTTTACCAAAGTAGGTGTGGTCAGCAGGACTTGATAGGGCCCCTCGAATCTGGGCCCTAGGGATTTCCAGACACGCCTCTTTACGACCACCCAGTCTCCAGGTTGTAGAGAGTGTGATCCCTCTAAGTTGTCTGGGTCTGGAATGGAAGAAAAGACTAGATTCTGGGTTACCATTAGTTGGTCACACAGGTGCTTTACATATCCGGCTACTGTGTCATAGCCCTGCTGTAGGGCCTGTGGATGATACAGCCCCAATCTTGGCACAGAGCCAAACAAAACTTCTTTTAACTTAAGCGTACCATTTAGTCTTTTAACTTTGTCTGAACTCTGCGGGTGGTATGGGGTGTGAAACACTTGTTCCACCCCAAGGGCTGATATCACCTCTCGCATCACTTCACCTGTAAAATGTGTACCTCTGTCACTCTCAATTGTCTCTAGTACCCCAAATCTACATACAAGTTCTGACACAAGTTTAGTCACTGTACATTGTGCGGTGGCTTTGGACAGGTCCACGCACACAAGGACGTACTCATACCTGCCTGATTTGGGAAGCTGGATGTAATCGATTTGTAATCTCTGAAAAGGATACAGTGGTCTGGGTGTGCACTTCCGGGGGGGGGGGGGGGTCCTCACCACTTGTTGTGCAGGGTGCACACTTCACATGCCTTCACATATGCCTTTGCCATCCTGTCGAACCCTGGAGCATATCATACCTTGTCCACAACAGAAACCATGGCATTCCAAGAGGCATGCACTTTCCCGTGAGTTAGGACGGCAAGGTGGGGGTAGGCAGTCGCTGGTAAACACACTCTGTCTCCCATTCTCCATACATCATCTACGTACCTAGCTCCTGCCTTGGTCCACTGCTCCACTTCATCCTGTGTGGCGCCAAATCCCACATCAACAAGGATGGTGGGACCAAGATCCAACTTACAGCACACAGGGCTTGGGGGGTCTTGAGTCCTGTTCAGGAGAGCTGCAGCCTTGGCTGCCCTATCTGCTCTATCATTCCCCTTGCTCTCTGGTGACTACCCCTGCGTGTGTGCTTTAACCTTTATTATAGCCACCTGTTCGGGCAACATGATGGCTTGCATTAATCTACCTACTGATACACCGTTCTTAATGGGCTTGCCTTGTGCCGTGAGAAAGCTCCTGGACCGCCAGATGGGTCCATAATCGTGTGCAGTACCAAAGGCGTACCTGCAATCAGTGTAGATGTTAGCAGTGGTACCTTCTGCAATCGTACAGGCCTCAGTTAGAGCACGGAGCTCACTCTCCTGCGCTGACATGTGTGGTGGCAGTGGTTTTTGTACAAGTATCTCATTCAGTGGAACTACTTCAAAACCTGTTACAAACCTTCCTTCGTCATTCAGGTATCTGGATCCATCCGCAAACAGCTCAAACTGGGGTTCTGCAGGGGCTTGTCTGTGACATGCACAAACCCAGCCGTTTCCTGGGCCATGAGGGCCACACAGTCATGCTGGTTTCCGGTGTCAAATGCCTCCTGTTCGTCAGTCAGGGAGTTGTAAAACAACTGATCCCCTGTACTTACTCCCCCATTTGAATCTACGTCCCCTAATGGAAGTAAGGTGGCTGGATTCAAGGTGGTGCACCTTTGGAATGAGATGTTCGAGGAGGAATGCACTGCGAGTTCCATTTTTATCTGTCTGGCAAGAGACAGATGACGACGGCTTACCTGAGTCAGGATACCATGTATGTCATGTGGGGTGTAGATCACCATGGTGTGATCTAGGACAATGTCAGAACTTTTGTCCAGTAGTGCCTGGACTTCTAGAACCGCTCGGACGCATGATAGAGACCCTCTAGCCACCGCGTCAAGATGGGCACTGTAGTATGCTACAGGTCGCTTTTTGTCACCATGCATTTGTGTCAGTACAGCGGTGGCGTGTCCCGCCATCTCAGTGACGTACATATGAAAGGGTTTGTCATAGTCTGGCAGCCCCAGTGCGGGTGCACTGGTTATCTGTACTTTCAGCTGATGGAAGGCTGACTCGGCCTGCAGGGTCAGGGCAAATGGCCGTGAACCCAAACAGTCGTATAGAGGCTGCATGGTCATGGAGGCAGAGCGTATCCATGGCCGACAGTATGAGACCAGTCCCAAGAATGTACGCAACTGAGCATGGGAGGTTGCATGTCACTTACCACCTTCGTGCATTCCGGCGTCAGGTGTTTAGTACCTGGACCTAGGCAGTGGCCCAGGAACACTACGTGAGATTTGCAGAACTAAAGTTTGTCTTTGCTGGCTTTGCAGCCATTCTACTCTGATGGAGGAAACACAAAAGGCTTAGTGATGCATTGAGGCAACTATGTGGCTCAGGAGCACACAAAAGTAAGTCATCAACATATTACAAGAGGGCGGTGCCCTCGGGAATTGGCCAGGTGTCTGATACCAGCTTCATGAATCTGGTGAACTGGTTTTGGGCTATTCTGTGCCCCTTGTGGCAGCACTGTCCAACAGTACTGCTTTCCTCTGAAAATAAATGCAAACAAATACAGACAGTCTGGCTGGCCCTTTATACTCTTTCTCTTAACGGGGAACAAAGGGGTATTGGCTGGGGAGACACATTCCTTAAGGGCTTTAAGTTGACATAAAGAAGAGACAGTGTCTGCAATTGCATCTTCCTGGACATGTGCCAGGGGATACTGACGGACCAAGGGGGCTTTTTCCCCTTCCTTTAGGTAAACCATTACCGGTGGGACTGACAGTCTGCCGAGGTCCGTCTGACTGGTAGCCCAAAGGCTCGTAGGAACGACACTAAAAACTTGTTCCTCTGCGTGCGTAAGAGTGAGGACAGGGAGAGGTGTCGCTTGGTCTGCTGCCATCCGACTGAAGGTCAGGTGACTTTCAGACCCGGGGTGTATACGAGCCTCACCGGACGGGTGAAGTTCGATACAACATCCCAAGGGTCACATCACGTCAGTTCCCAATTTGCTTTTAGGACCTTCCAGCACAAGGAAGCGCGTGACCCATCGCGACCCTTTAAACATTACCTCAAGCGCTTCAGTTTCTGCCAGCTGAATTGGCACTCCTGAAACCCCTTGCACCGATTACCGCTAGACAATCAGGCTGGTATTCTATTTCAAATAGATCAGAACCTTGTTGCAAAAAAAAATAATTTTTTTTTAAATAGCTGACCTGCAATACCTAGATCACCTATGTCTTCTCCTCCCCCCCTTTGAACTAGGATACTTAATTGGAAGAAGAGTAGCCGGGTTCAAAGTAGTAGCAACATTGAAAAAAAATGAAAAGAGCACATTGTAGCTGGATTTGATGGGCCAGAAATAAGTGCTTGAGTTGCACTTGCGTGTATATGCTCCGGATGTCATGAGGGATGAGGACCACTAGGGGGTAGTCCAATACCAACTCTGAAGATTTGTCAACCATTGCCTGTACTGCTGCCACCGCACAAACACATGAGGGAGCTCCTCGAGCCACTGGATCCAGCCTCATGGAGTAGTATTCAAGTGGCCGTGGTTGTCCTCCGTGCTTTTGTGTCAATACTGTCGTCATATGGCCAGAAAATTCTGTACAGAAAAGAATAAATAGTAAAGTGTAAAAGGGTGGAGAGCTGAGAATTGAGCTTCAGGGGTGAGAGAGAAAAGAATGATTGAAAGAAAGTCATAGAGTGGTTGCATAAGAGAGGAAACAGAGTGGATCCATGGGCGGCAGTATGAAACAAGGCCCAGAAAGGTGCAGAGTTTGGCAGCAGGTGTAAGTACAGGTATGGCTTTTGGACAGCAGCCTTTTGTCCCTATGTCAGATGTCCAGTTCCTTGGGCTAAGCGATGACCCAGGAGAACAACCTTTGTTTTGCAGAATTGGAGTTTGTCTTGGAGGTGGCTTACTATTTGTCAGGACCTGCGGAAAGCTGAGTTTCTGCAGTAGCTGTCAAGACAAATACATGAGCCGGATCCACCAAAAGAGCAGTTAGTTTACAAAACTCTTCTGAACTGTCACCTGAGATCTCAACCCGTACCGATCCATCTGGTGAGAATTTGATGGATGCAGATAAGGCTTGTAAGATATCAGTACAAATAACAGAGACATGAATTACAACAAGGCAGAATAATCCACAAACATCTAGCCACATTGGAATATGATATTCTTTAAGCAAATTCATTATTAATCTGATCCTGCCTGCAATGTCTCATCAAATTTGAAAAAAAAAACAAAAAAAAAACTTTTCCTAACTGCCCAAGCTTCTCACCCCTCCTTTCAGAGAGAGGGATGAAACATTATGTACTTTTACATCATCTAGCTCCACCCCTTCGATACTGGCCATTTGCGTATTTCCCCTACAGAACATTCTCTCAGAGACAGTACAGTACTAACAGCATTTAGCAGTGATACAGACATCCAACCAATCACAGAACTGACATTTACACAAAAAGCAAAAATATACCTTAGAATCCCTATGTTCTCTATTTTTAAAACCGTATAATTCACGTAATTCATTACAAGTTTCTTATTTCATCAACGCCTGTCTTCCTTTCTATGACCTTGAATTTTATCTCTCTATGAAACAGAACAATAGCTAAACTATTAGAAAGCAGCCAGAACATTCAGACTTTAAACAGCATTAATCATTAGTAATTACAAGAGGTATATTTCTCTGAGGATATGAAACACAGACGGCGAGGGATAGTTAAACACATAGAAAAGACAACATGCTAAGCGCTTCTAACAGCGCAACATTTTTTTGCATGTTTGACCCTTGTATTCTTAAAGGCCCCCACAGATGTGAGTGGGGTATAACTTTCTTACACTTGTATGAAGGAGACTAAAACGTACAACAAAGATTAGATTACATAACATCAAGACATACAAGACAAACAATAGTGGTTATTTGTCACATAATTGTCCACAGATTCTGCATGAACTTGCTTTATGTCCCAAAGGAACACAGACTAAAAGGATTCCCTTTCTCTGATAACCCATTACTGCCGTATCTACACTTGCCTCAATCCATCTGTCTAACATACTTTTATCCAACCTTTGACTATCTCTGAATCTTTCCCAAACTTGCTGGTCTAAGACTCCCTCCTCCCAAAATTCTAAACACCTGCTTTTCTCAACAACTTACTACATTCTCTCCCCACAGCTAACTTGCTTTCTCTGTCCTTTGCTATTTCTCTAGCTGTTTTCCATATAGGCATACCCCTTGCCCTGTACGTCTCCCATATTGTCTGTTCCTTTTTCTAAACCGGCGTCTCTGATATCTTTCATGCTTTTTCCCGTACTATTGCCAGAACTCATAGTTAAAGGTTCCTGCCTTTTAAAGTCCTATCTTTCTATATATTTTATAGGCTTGCCTACAGATGTCTTTTCCCTCCCCTTCTCGTATTATCTCGATGGGTGTCAGATAAGTCTTAGACTGGTCAGACCCCATTTTGACTATTGGACTTACCTCTTGATTTACCACTATCACACAGTGTAAGGATGCCCACAGCTTCCTCTGGTAAATCTGGCGGTCCCACAGACCTTTTAGTCCCTTCTGCCAGGTCTGCGGCTGGCAGGACACTTGCACTATGGACTTGTTCCTCTGTTTTTACCTCAATCACGCAGTATAAGGATGCCCACAGCTTCCTTCGGGTAAATCAGGCCAGTCCCTTCTGCCAGGTCCGCAGCTGGCAGGAATTCTATTTGCAATCTCTTTACTTCTTATGGGCATAAGGGGACCACAGCTTGCCTTGCTGGGCGGCTTTAGTAATTTTGTCTTTTACAAATTACAGCTAACATTATGAGTCCGGCAGTTAAAGCAAGAATAAAAGCAATAATTTCTACAGCACACAGCAGACAGCATGGCAATATACACACAAGGGTTCTTCCGTCTAGCACGGTTACTAAGAACACCGTAAATAACAGGCAGAAGCATCCTATATAACATGCAGCAACTCACCTCCTGTCAACACGGGACTGAAGTCAGGGGAGCCCAGAGCTGGAGTGGCAAGTCAAGGGCTTACCTTACACCGGTGTTTTGTAGATCTGGGGTCCCGTGGCCTCTGGTCCGGCTGGTCGGCAGGTAGGGTCGTCAGGTATCGGCTGCAGGTAAGGAGTTAGCCTCTGCCCCACGTTGGGCGCCAAGTAATGTTAGGGAGGTCTAGACAGACCGTTCAGCTAATGCTGTCTGCTTCCGAATTAGTCTTAGATATGAGTACTCATTGACGACTCAGATGGATGACCACACAGGTATGCGGTTAGCCAAAGAAGAAGTGGTTTATTCAGCAGAGTTACAGAAGTTATAGAGAAAAATTGCTTGCGTAAGATTTAATCATTGCGCATGTCCGAGGTCGCTGGACATCTGGATGAACAATTAATAATACCTCTTTCAAAGACGTCTCCTACATAAACAATATATCAACGCTCGGTGACAACTGTATCAAAGCAAAATATGTCCTTGGATAAGTTTCTCAGAAAAAAAGTTCCTCAGAACAGGATGACATGGGAGAGTACAGATAAGACATGTGAGAACAAGATTCAGGGTCATATAGAGAGAGAAAGTTAGATAAAGTAAAGTTGAAGGAGAAATTAAAATGTATTTTTCTCTATTTAATTTGAGACAGGAGAAAATCTAGAATTAACCCCTCACAACCTCAAGCAGTCTTGGTAGTAGTATGTCTGCATATTGTTTGTATATCTCCACTGGGAGTCCATCATCTCCTGGCGCTTTATTGTTATGTAGTGATTCTAGAGCTTTTACCATTTCTTCTGCATCTATCGGGGCATCTGGGTATTCTTTTTGTTCATTTGTTAATGTTGGTAGCTTAATATTTGCCAGATATTGGTTGATTTGTTCTTTTGTTTTGCAGAGGTTAGAGGAGCATAATGATTTGTAATATTGCTTTATTATTTCCCTAATTACATCAGGGTTTGTCTCTATTCTGTCCTGATCGCTTTTTATCCCGACAATATATGTGGTACCCCTTTGTGCTCTTGATATTATGGCTAGCATGTGTCCTACCCTTTCACCTTCCTTGAAGAAGGATTGTTTTCGGAATTTGTTTTTGTGCGCTGTGGTTTCTAAAGTATCCAGGTTTAGGGCCTCCTGGTCTCCCCGCCACTGCCTAAGTGTTTCCGCTGTGCCTGCTTCCACATGTCTATTTTCACTAGCCATTAATTTTCCCTTTAGTTTTTGACCCTTTTCTCTATGCATTCTTTTAGCCTGCGTAATCCGCTGTATTAGAATGCCTCTGAGATAGGCTTTCATAGCCTCCCACTGCACGCCCTTGGTTGTGGATCCCGCATTCAGTTCGAAGTATTCTTTTAGGGTTTCCCCCACACCTTGATTCTCTATGAGGCTTAGCCAGTATGCATTGAATTTCCATAGTGGCCGTCTGGGCGTTCCTATTTCTGAGTGTTTTATGACTAGTTGTATAGGAGAGTGGTCTGACAAAATTCTGGATAAATATTTGATCAGTACTATCTTGCTATATAACTGTGCATTACCAATCGCTAGATCTATGCGCGACATAGCCTGGTATGTACTAGAGTGGCATGAATATTGTCTAGTACCCGGGTTTTTGGCTCGCCATATATCTAGTAGATTAGTCTCTGTTAACAGTCGCCCCAGTGCAGTTAACCCCTCTTTGTTCGGTGTTTTCTGCGTGCTCATTCTATCCCAGTGGGGGTCTATTACTGAGTTGAAGTCTCCTATTATTAACACTGGGATGTCTGGTGTATCCACAATAAAATTCAGTATCTGCTTTATAACTGTGCTACTATAGGGGGGTGGAGAGTATATTGAGATCAACAAACAGATATAATTGTATATCTTGCAATGCAGGCAGACGTATCGGCCTTCTGAGTCTTTTGTGCAATTACAGTAAATGGTATAGAATGATGTACTAAGACACTGACCCCTCTTGAGCATGTGGTGTATACTGAGTGGTAGCTATGTGCGGCCCATTGGATTTTGAATGAAGATAATGAATCTTTCGAGAGGTGCATCTCCTGCAGGAACAATATTAGTGGATGGTATTCTTTGATTGTCTGGAATATCGCCAGGCGTTTAATCGGGTCTCCCATCCCCCGTACATTCCACGATACAATCGTGAATCTATCAGCCATTTTTCATTGGTTGAATATGAATATAGGAGGTCACGATATTCATGAGCCTGTCGACACTCCAGACCACCACAATCACGTTACAATTATGTATAACCTCATTCCCCTCCCCATCAGCACAGGAGAGACAACAAACAAACCCAACAAACATTCCCCACATAAATCTCACAGATCTGTCGAAACTGTCGCAGATCGGGGTACCAGTCCACCAAGTCGCCGCATATGGTGGTGTGTCCTCTTTTAGTACAGCAGATAGAGTTAAGCTTGGAGAAGCAACACTTAGAACAAAGGTGGGTGTTTGTAACAAAGACCTTAAAGCTGTGCTCTTGAGTAGCTGTTTCTTCATTCTTCAATCTTTGCTCTTCTGTCATTTTGCTCCGTTAATTTTCCCCGGGTCAGCCGTCGATATTGGGTCCCTCCGTGCGGCGAGGCGAGCGCGCGGCAGCGCGGATTGTGGATTCATTTCTTTCCAGCCAGAGCAATGCAGTTTTCGGGTTATCAAAGAATTGCGTCTCCCCCATTGCTACTACTCTCAGTCTGGCCAGGTATAGCACGGCGTATGGCGCATGTAGGTCTCTTAGTCGTTTTTAGATTTCCATGAAAGTCCCTCTTTTCTTTTGTATTTCTGCTGAAAAGTCTGGGAAGAAGGATATTCTGGCGCCATTAACTTTGATATCGCATTTGTCCCTGGCCCCTCTTAGAACAGTGTCGCGGTCTCTGAAATGGAGGAGCTTCATAAGAACTGGTCTCGGAGGGGTCCCTGGAGGAGGGGGTCTTGTTGGGACGCAGTGGGCACGCTCTATTGCAAACATTGGTGAAAAGGCTTCTTTGCCAAATAGGTCAGTAAACCAGTTCTCAAAGTACTCACATGGGTTGTTGCCCTCCATTTTTTCTGGCAGTCCCACTATACGTATATTATTTCTACGGGAGCGGTTCTCCAGATCATCGATTTTGGCGCAGAGGGATGCAATTTTTTGCGCATTATTATCCACTGCATGTTGCATAGGGGTCACTCTGTCTTCTATATCGCTGATCCTTCCCTCTGCAGCAGTTAACTTTTCAGATTTTTGCACATCTTGTCTGATCAGGCTCATGTGCTCTTGCAGTGTGCCAAACTGTTGGTGAAGCATTTGTACTGCATTTGTGCATTTGGTGACAGCCCCTAGAATGTCCTGCAGTGTGGGCTCTGCTACATCTGAGCTTGTTTTGTGGAGCTGTTCTCTGTGAGCCTGCTTTTTCCCTCCACTGCCTGTTAGTGCTCCCTCCCCCTCCTCCGTCTCCTGTATTATCTTGTGCATAGAGTGTCCTACCAGAGTTCCAGGGCCGCTCACCTCTCCACCCTTTTCCTTGTCTTTTCTGCGGTTCATGGTGAGTTTTGTCTGCCAGATGCTTCCTCTAGACTCCTGGTCACCTGAGAGAACTCTATGGCAGGGTTTTTATCTTGATGTCCGGGTTTCAGGATGTTTAAACAGGATATCTGTAATGGAGCTTCTGCCTCACACTCCTGCTCACATACCCGGCTTGGCTCGCCCTCTATTTTTATAACATTAAACAAAAATAATGTATATTCTAAAAACATTTCATAACCAAATCAAGAATACGAGGGGAGGTCCTTGGAGCCCCAAAATCTATCTTCTATGAGAACACAGATTTCCGCTGTTAAAGGGGTTCTGTCACTAAAAAAGAATAATTCTATACTTACCTATTCCTCCCCCATCAGTCAACTTACCAGATCTTCACCTCCCCATCTTCTCCTGTCTCCTGCAGTCCGGGGGGTCACTTCACCTCCAGCTGCCTGATTCCTCTCCTTCCTGTGAGGTTACATACATTTGGTTGGCAGTCTTCTGCCTGCCAAGCAATGAGCGTTATGTCACAGTTCACAGGCCAGCAGGGGGACTGCCTATCTTCTTCAGAGATTGCTCATGCGAGCTATCTCTGAAATAGATTACAATTCCTTCCTAGGCAGTGAAGCTACAGCACAGGGATGTGACCTTCACTGACCCAGCCGGAAGGTATTTGAGATATGCAACCTTCATAACAAGCTGGGCCCAGCCTGCAGTGAGCTGGCCTGGGGCACTGGAGAAGCTCAACCAGGAGAAGATGTGATATGGAGACTGACAGGGAAGGAATAGGTAAGTTTAGATAATTTTTTTTTAAATGACAAAATCCCTTTAACCCCTTAATGACACGGCCTATTTTGGCGTTGAGGACCAAGCGATTTTTGGTATTTTTCCATCTCCATTTTTCAAAAGCCATAACTTTTTTATTTTTCCGTCGATGCGGCCATATAAGGGCTTGTTTTTTGCGTGGCGAGCTGTAGTTTTTATCGATGCCACTTTTGGGTAGCTAGACTATATCGTAAAACTTTTATTATTTTTTTTGATAACAGGGAGAGAAAACGCATCAATTCTGCCATAGATTTTTGGTGTTTTTTTTACAGCGTTAATCATGCAGCATAAATGACACAATGCATTTTTTCTGAGGGTCGGTACGGTTACAACGATACCAAAACTCTTACATTTTTTTTTAAGTTCTTCAACTTTTTTCTATCGCTGCATTTAAAGTCCTGTAACTTTTTTATTTTTCTATGTATGAACCTCTAAGAGGGTCTTATTTTTTGCGAGATGAGCTGTAGTTTTTATTGGTACTATTTTGGGGAATGTACAGCTTTTTTGATCACTTTTATTGCATTTTTTGGGAGGCAAAATGCTAAAAATTAGCATTTTGCCTGTTTTCTAGCGTTTTTTTTACGCTTTTTGCCATACGAAATAAAAAACGTGTTCAACTTTTTGTACACATCGTTACAGACGCGTCAATACCAAATATGTGCAATTTTTTTACTTTTTTTATGCTAATATTAGAAAAAGCACAAAAAAGGTTTGTTTTTTTCATTTTTCTTTTTTTTACATTTTTCTTTTCTTTTTTTTTACACTATTTGAGTCCCTCTGAGGGACTTGCAGCACAGCACTTATGATTGCTGTGATAAGGCATGGCAAGGCTACTGCCCTGCCATGCCTTATCACTTATACAGCGATCATAGGCATTGGTACTACAGGATGCCAGTGCCTGGCGTCCTGTTGCCATGGCGACAGGCCAGGCTCTCGCGATAACATCACGGGAGCCGGCTGAAAACACAGAGGGAGTGCGCTCCCTCTGTGAACTCTTTCCCTGCCGCGATCTACTTAGATTGCGGCAGGGAAGGGGTTAACAGCGGGGGGCGCATCTCCGATGCCCCTCCGCTGTTGCAGCGGGAGGCCGGCTATCACTGACAGCCGTCTCCTGCTGCGGGATAGCGCAAGATCAGTCATGATCTCGCGCTATCCCGATGACGTAAGGGTACGTCATTTTGCGGGAAGTACCAGCCTGCCATGACGTACCCTTACGTCATGGAGCAGGAAGGGGTTAAGGTCTTCACACCACCAAGTCTGCCTTATGTTCCTTTTTTAACGGCTTGTAATGATCAGCTTATTTAACACCCAACGTGGCCCCCACCAATCTTCAAGAAAACATTCCTCACATGGCATCATCCGACATGTGAAATTAAATTACTGAAGGCAGCAAAAACCCCAAAAGAACAAAATTAGGAATCACAGAAATAAGGTCCATGTTAAAATATAACAATATGGTGACTAAACCTGCCCTGCTGTTTATCAGATGTGCATTTTCGGCTCCCTTTTCTGTGAGTTATGTCATTGTACATTTTTTCTCTCAGCTCTGTGATTTTAATTGTTAATAGTGAGATAGTGTAGGTTCCGACGGATACGTGTTGGCCTTGCCGTGGCCGGTCAGCTTATGTGTTTTGGCCAAAATGCACAGTACGGTAACGCCCGCATTTATCTGTGTTTTTTCATGCAGTTTGCTATAGATGCTGAGCGATTATTATTAACCATGGCTGCGTGGGATGTCTTCAAATGTGTCTGTTCTCTTTTTGGCCAATTATTTTAATGTATATCCATTAAAAGTTATATTTTAACAGGGACCTTTATTTCTGTGGTTTCCGACACGTGAAATTAAGTTTACCCAGAATGGATTGTAAATCCTTAAGGGAAATTTTATGTAAGCGATGGGCTCCTCAAACCTCTTGGTGCAATGTATGCAATTTCTCTGCAGACAACCTGCATTCAATTTTCTCGGTATCAATGGTAATATCAGGAGTGCATTGCCCTCTGAACACACAAAAATGACCTTATCCCAGTAATGTAAGGAGCTGTAAGACCTGCTGATATGTACGAACTGCGGACAGGATACAAACAACACACAACAGGGCTATAAGATCCCAGGGACAGTCACATGTTCCACATCTGATGTCGTGTACCTGATTCGGGGCAGTAAATGTCCTGTTGAGAGTAAGACAGAATTACCTGTTGCCGAGCACTTTACTAGTTACGGACACAACATAGAACGCATGAAAGTTACTATATTAAAAGGCAACTTCAAATCTCAACGTCATAGAAGAATTTGGGAGTAGAAGTTTATAACCATCTTTAGCACTTTGAACACAGGCCTAAATATTTTAAGGGGGTTCATTTATGACTGGTGATTATGAGAAATCTATAGCACAGATAACACACTGGCCTGGTGACCCACTAGCACCAATTCAGCGACCATAAAACTTCCACTTCCCTTATCAGTGGACTAATTAAGTATTTACTCCTCTACTCATCCTGTTCTGGAATTGTTTTAATTGCAAATTAATCACATAATTTCTGTGCCTTGTCATATGGTACAAAGTGATATTGGACAGGAAGTGACATCAGACGCCAGAACAGGCGCCAGAGGCAGAACCAGGAGCGGGGGGGCATAAGGGGATACTGGAGCGGCGCTGGAGCCGGTACCGGAGCGGCGCAGGATCCGGTACCAGCGCCCAGAGGCCACCAGGAGTCCTAGGGAGCGCAGCTGGGGGATTGCCCGCTGAAGATCCAGCCGAGAGAAGCGAAGCAGCAGGTCCCGGAGCGGAGTAACAGGTCCCGGAGCAAAGCTGTAGGAGGGCAGAGAGCGCGGCCGCCGGGAGAGCAGGTGACCTCACCAGAGCTGCGGAGGAGCCGATAAGTATATTCTGTGTGTCTAGTGTGTCTTAGTATGTGTCTTCTGTGTTTCAGTGTGTGTGTGTGTGTGTATGTGTGAATCTAACTATGTATCCCAGGGTGTGTGTGCCTGTGGGTCTAAGTGTGTGTCTGTAAGTGAGGGGTATCAGACTGTATTAGAGTGTGAGTGTGTGAGTGTGTAAGTGACTATGTGTAAGGGAAGCAGGATTGGGTGATTGAGTGAGGGGGGGAAAAAAGTGTATGAGCGGTTGCGCATAGGCGGCAGCGCGGAGGAGCCGATAAGTATATTCTGTGTATCTTCTGTGTGTCTAGTGTGTCTTATGATGTATCTTCTGTGTATCAGTGTGTGTGTGTGTGTGTTAATCTAAGTGTGTATCCCAGGGTGTGTTTGCCTGTGGGTCTGTGTGTGTCTGTGAGTAAGTGAGGGGTATTAGACTGTATTACAGTGTGAGTGTGTAAGTGACTATGTGTAAGGGAAGCAGAATTGGGTGATTGAGTGAGGGGGAAAAAAAAGTGCGTGAGCAGTTGCGCATAGGCGGCAGCGTGTGAGCGGTTGCGCATAGGCGGCAGCGAGTGAGTGGAGTGTGAGCAAGTCTATATTCACTACTTCCAGAAGTAAATTGTAGATCGCCATTAGGATGAGCTCCATGCCTGGCAATGTCATCCACTGTGCTAGTTGTGCAATGTATACAGTCCTTGATCAGCCGATCGAGGGTGCATACTGTTGCGCAAGAGGCGTGCACGTCGCACATTTAGAAGCCCAAATCCTGGATCTAAATGAGCGACTGGCAACACTGAGAGCCATTGACATCATGGAAAGGAGTTTGCTGCTCATTGAGCAGGCACTCGCTGGGGTAGAGGCGGGAGCAGACGTTACTACGGAAGTGTAGGGGGAGCAGGCAGGTAGCTGGGTGACAGATAGAAGGAGGCGTAGAGGGAAGAGAACCAGGAAGGCTAGTCCTGAACTGGCACAAACCAACAAGGCTGCAACGTTGGCAGATGAGGGGGATGCCATTACAGAGCAAGCACCGCTGCAGCACGACAGGCCCTCTGAACGCCAGGGAGATGACTGCTCCAGTGAGATGGGGACGGGAAGCACAGGGCAGGCTAGACAGGTTCTAGTAGTGGGGGACTCAATTATAAGCGGGACAGATAGGGCAATCTGCCATAGAGAACGGGATCGTCGAACGGTGTGTCGTCTTCCTGGCGCTCGAGTTCGACACATCGCGGATCGGATTGACAGATTACTGGGAGGGGCTGGTGAGGATCCAGTGGTCATGGTGAACGTTGGCACCAATGAACAAATTAGAGGTCAATGGAGGGCCCTAAAAAATGATTTCAGGGACTTAGGGTCCAAGCTTAGGGTGAGGACCTCCAGGGTAGTTTCCTCAGAAATACTACCTGCACCAGGCCACACTAGAAAGGCAGCAGGATCTTAGGGAGGTAAACAAGTTGCTTCGGAGTTGGTGTAAGAAGGAGGGTTTTGGGTTCCTGGAGAACTGGGCTGACTTTGCTGTCGGCTACAGGCTCTACCGTAGGGACGGGCTGCATCTCAATGGGGAGGGTGCAGCTGTGCTGGGGGAGAAGATGGCTAGAAGGCTGGAGGAGTATTTAAACTAGGGATTGGGGGGAGGGCAAAAAGAGAAACAGTGGGGTAGTCAGTGTAGCTAGTGACCTGGGTCTAAGCAATGGGAATGGGGGTCGAGCAGGGGGTGGGGTTAGTACAGTTAGAACTGTTAGATCAGCCAATAGTACGAATAGCAACAAAACGAATTTAAAGAACAAAAAAAACTGCATAAATTGTATGACCACAAATGCAAGAAGTCTGATCGGCAAAGTGGGTGAGCTTGAAGCGAGAATGGCCGATGAAAACTATGATATAGTTGGAATAACGGAAACATGGCTGGATGATAAGTGCGATTGGGCGGCGAATTTTCAGGGTTACAATCTCTTATGTCTGTACGTTAAATCGTACTTAAAGCTGAGACTACGGGAAGATATACGAGTAGGAGATGAACACGTGGAATCTCTGTGGGTAGAAATACAGGGAGAAAAAAAAACAAAATCCTGATAGGGGTTTTCTATAGACCACCAAAAGCAACAGAAGAAACTGAAACCTTACTATTAAGGCAGATAGAAGAGGTGTCAAACCGCAACGAAGTAATTATCATGGGGGACTTTAATTATCCAGATATAATATGGGAAAACGAAACCTGCAAATCTCGCAGGGGTGATAAGTTCTTGAGATCAATTAAAGATAATTACCCTATCAAACTTGTGCAGGAACCAACGAGAGGGAGGGCCACTCTGGACTTAGTACTAACTAACAAACCGGACTGAATAATGGGGGTACAGGTTGAGGGGCACTTGGGGAACAGTGACCACAATATAATCAACTTCCAGCTGTCATTTACTAAGAAGCCTTATCAGGGGGCGACAAATAAACTAAACTTTAGTAAAGCAAAATTTGATCAGCTCAGAACTACTATCGGTAACATTAATTGGGACAACGTCCTCAAAAATATCAGTACAGAGGACACATGGGAGGAGTTTAAAAGGATCCTAATGACCTCATGTGAGCAGTTCATTCCCTTTAAATATAAAAGAAACTCAACTAAAAGGAAACCAATGTGGCTCAACAAGATGGTAAAAGGGGCAATAAACGAAAAAAAGAAAGCGTTTAAACTACTAAAACAGGAAGGCAGCGAAGAAGCGCTAAAATCATACAGGGAAAAAAACTAAATATGCAAAGATACGATCAAAATTGCTAAGGAGGAGGCAGAAAGACTGATCGCCAAAGAGGGCAAAAACAACCCGAAACAATTTTTCAGCTATATTAACAGCAAAAGGATTTGCAGGGAGAGCGCTGGCCCTTTAACAAATAATGCAAGAGAAATCATTGAAGATGATAGAGGGAAGGCAAACCTAATAAATAGTTTCTTTTCAAGTGTATTCACAAACGAAAAGGAAATGTCACACGAGATGCAGGGGAATAAAAGGAACCCCTCACAAAATATGTCATACCTAACGCAGGAGGAAGTGCGGAACAGGTTAAAGAAGATTAAAATCGATAAATCGCCGGGCCCAGATGGAATACACCCAAGGGTACTAAGGGAACTAAGTGATGTGATAGCTAGGCCGCTATATCTAATATTTGTGGATACTATCAATATCGGGGTTGTAACGTTTGGATTGGCGCATTGCCAATGCGGCTCCAGTTTACAAAAAGGGGACCAAAAGTGAACCTGGTAACTACAGGCCAGTAAGTCTCACTTCAGTAACGGGAAAAATATTCGAGGGGTTTCTGAGAGACACCATTGAAGAGTACCTCAAGGAGAACAACGGAATAACTCCTCACCAGCACGGGTTGATGAGGGGTCGATCATGTCAGACCAATCTGATCAGCTTCTACAATGAAGTAAATTCTAGGCTGGACCTGGGAGAGTCTATTGATCTCGTATATCTGGACTTCTCTAAAGCCTTTGACACCGTGCCGCATAATAGGTTAATATATAAAATGAGACAGCTCGGATTGGGTGAAAACGTGTGTATCTGGGTAAGGAACTGGCTCAATGATAGAAAGCAGAGGGTGGTAATAAATGGTTCGTACTCTGATTGGGCCACTGTCGCTAGTGGGGTGCCACAGGGTTCAGTATTGGACCCCATTCTGTTTAATATATTTACCAACGACCTGATAGAGGGGCTGCACAGTAAAATATCAATATCTGCAGATGATACAAAATGATACAATATAACTAATGCAATGGAGGACAATGTGCAGCTACAAACGGCCCGAGATAAGCCGGGGGCTTGGGCAGAAAAATGGCAAATGAAGCTCAATATTAATAAATGTAAGGTTCTGCTCATGGGCAGGAGAAACGGATGTCACCAATATACACTAGATGGGGTACTGCGAGGGAAAAGACCGGGGGGTACTAGTGGACTGTAGACTAAACTGGAGTAACCAATGCCATTCAGCTGCTCCAAAAGCTAATAAAGTCTTTGGGTGCAGTAAAAGAGGTATAGGGGCGAGGAACGAGAACATTATCCTTCCATTATACAAGGCACTACTCAGGCCCCACATGGAATACTGTGTACAGTTCTGGACACCGGTGCTCAGGAAAGATGTTGCAGTGCTGGAGGGGGTTCAAAGAAGGGCAACTAAACTAATACATGGAATGAAGGGACTGGAATACCCAGGGAGGCATCAAAACTGGAATTATTCACCCTGGAGAAAAAGATGGCTAAGGGGCGACCAAATAACTATGTATAAGTACATGAGGGGACAATACAAGGATCTCTGCCAGGATCTGTTTATACCCAGGACTGCGACGGTAACAAGAGGGCATCCGCTACGTCTAGAGGAAAGCAGGTTTCATTACCAACACAGAAAAGGGTTCTTTACTGTAAGAGCAGTGAGACTGTGGAACTCTCTGCCTGAGGATGTGGTGATGGCAAAATCCATAGAGGAGTTTAAAAGGGGACTTGATGTCTTTCTGGAGCGGAAGGATATTACAGGATATAAATCTTAGGTTAATTGTTAATCCGGGTATACAGGCAGGTAGGAACTATTAGGGGTTGATCCAGGAATTAGTCTGATTGCCATTAGGGAGTCGGGAAGGAATTTTTCCCCCAAAAGGGATAATTGGCTTTTGCTCTTGGGGTTTTTTGCCTTCCTCTGGATCAACACAGGAGGATAGACAAGCTGGACTAGATGGACATTGTCTTCATTCGGCCTTACAAACTATGTTACTATGTTATATGTATGTGTGTATATATATATGCCTCTTCAGATCTATTCCATTAAGCCTAAGGAAGAACCCTAAGTGGGTTTGAAAGCTCGCTATAACATCATGTATTTTTGTTAGCCATTAAAAGGTGTCATATCTACAAAATAACCTGGTGTCTTTTGCTGAGAACAATCACATTTTGCTTTACTTCCTAACACAGTACCAATGTTTTTCTTTTTTAAAGAAAACTGAGGTATGTAGTGGGATTTTTTGTTTTTTTTCAGAGCCAAAAGGGACCCCAAAAACAGTGTGACAGCCATTGCATTGGTGAACTTACTGGGTCCAAATAAAGAAAGTCATCTAAGTAGTGTATAAATGAACCAATCCCTACCACATCACAAGCTAGCCGATCCAGAAATGCCTAAAAGCCTCCAAGTAGGCATATAAAACTGAGCAGACCATGGGCAAACACCCAGCTACAAAGTATGACCTGTCCCAATAATATCCTAGTGTTAGGGATATTCCAGGGACCCCAAATGATATGTTGCCGAGTTCCGAGTTGGTATATGTATAGCAGGCCTGCAGAAGTCAGTCACACGGATAGGTTGTTCTGTATGCAGAGAATTCCTTTTTTTATTCCAGAAACATAGGGTTTTATACACTGAAAAATGGAGTATTATGGCTTTACTCCAAAAAGCTCACATGAATGATGTTGTTCACTGCGGGTGATAGTTGCTGACAAGCACTGACACATAACATCTTATCATGTATACAATTGCAAAGTTTCAAGGTAATAATACAAAGAAAACACAACAGGAAATTATATTTAAACTAGAAATTGCTGAAAAATATATATATTTCATGATGTATAAACATGATGGTCTTGGTTGGGTGCTACATATTGGCGGCCTTTGGCTGTACGCCTGGAAAATCCTTATCTCAACTTTACTTAGAAGATTTTAAGCTAAATTCACTAAATGAAATTAAAAGTAAAAGTCCTTAAAAAATGGCCAAGTAGAGACTAGTAATGGCTCACAAGGAGACTACAGATAGAGAACAGAATCTACATCTTTAACATTCCCCGTTTTAAAACTGTTCATCTGAAGATTCATGGGGACGTTGTATTAAGGGTACATTCAACTGTGTCTCTGCCAGATTCCCACCGTCACCGACTTTTCAGTGGCTGTTTTATTTACAGGTAGGCATTCTGAAGTCTCCTTGCTTGTCTCTGTACTCAGCAGAACCAAAATGCTTATCAAACATAAAATGACAAAGAAAAAACAAAACAAAATGACCACAGGGTACAATAACAGATTGCATATTATTACTTCTGTTTATAGCATGGTTAAGCTTAGAGTTTCATCAAGGCTCTTTCTGGTGTGCCCAAAACATCCCATACATAGAGACATTAAAAAAGGTATACACTGTATGCAGCAACACCACAAAATAGAAATGACCACTACCCCGCATACTATCCTGAACAACTGCCACATCCAAGATAGGCTGAACCAGGACCCAAGCAACCAATCAAACCATCCCTGATCTTTGTCCTGTTTGATTGATTGCACTATGCTTTGTATCCCCTGTATCTTTTATGTATGGATTCTGCATTGTTAGTCAAATTAAAACAGCACATTCCCTCAAACTCCTCACACTGGTGATTTAAGGCTAGCAGTATATATTCAATTGTGCCTCCATTCTTTAAGGTGACCTTTCGTACCCCTTGTACATCTAGAAGTAACAAGTCCAGAGCTTGAGAAGTGGCATTCAGAGCCTTGGCCATGTCACATGCTATGCCATTTATTACTCGCCCATTATATATTTCCAAGCCCCATACTCCCACTATGGAGGCTCCTAGGGCTATTACTTCTGAATTACTTAGAAGGGTTGGAGGTCATTAACAGTTTTTGTCCAGTCTTTTTGTCTCTCTTCTGTGCAGAGGTTCTGTCTTCATAAAACATAAAAATACTTAGACAGAACAGTGCACGTGATCCTCTTGTAATATTTGCAGGAATGTAGGTATATGTAATATTCCTGCAAGAAAAGACTCAGCCTGTAGGTAACTTGATATGTCTAAAGTGACTAGGACTTTTTACAGTGTTGTTACATTTCATATGGTTGGTCATACTTTGGCATTTTGTTTGGTTACACAATATCATTGAATCACATATTGCTGACACCTGATTGAGTGATATTTGTGCACATTTCCCTATCTCAGACTTGTTGCGGAGGAAGTTATAGCAGACTTCTGCTCCAGCCACCTGTCTGACTTGAAATTTGGTAATATTTGCCCACTGGGAATGTTCTACTTGTGGGCACTCTGAACAGTAGTCATAGATATTTACAAAATTCTGGATATCGCTGTCCTCTACCTTGGTGTCATTATGAATCATTGAGAATACACTTTGTAATATTGAAGTTGAGGTGGGTACTGTCAACAGGCAGTATGTCCTCACTGCTCCTGAGATTTGCCATACTCATATTAGTAATATTTAATACATCCTGGGCCAGGTATTCCCACTATTTTGTGGATGATGGGGTTTGTGAAAGGCCTAGGACACACCCAGAACAGAAATGATGTGTTGCATTTTTTCACCTGTGAAGTGTGTTCCTCTGTCTGACTCACTTTCGGTACCCCATATCTGCAGATTACCTCATTCATGAGCTTCTTTGCGGTTACCTACTCATTTACCTTGGTAACAGGGTAGGCCTCCAACCTGAAAACAACAACAACAACAACAAGCACATATTCATACTTCCCAACAGGTGGGAGCTGATTGTAGTCAATTTGCAATCTCTGAAATGGGTAGAGTGGCCTAGGCAAGTGTTTTGTGGCACCTTTACCTTCTGTCCTGGGTTGCTTATGGCTCAGATCATGAAAAATTGGACAAAAGATGTAGCAGCTACAGAGAATCCAGGGGCCACCCATCCTTGTTCAAGAGTTGACATCATTGCTGCTTTTGATAGGTGCATCTTTCCGTGCATCAGCTGGGCCATCATGGGATAAAGGGACCATGGTAGGCAACTTCTGTTGACTGTTCACCATACACCGTCCTGTTCTGTCGCTCCCATTTTAGTTCATTTATCCTTTTCCTCCTTGCTGGCTTGTAACTGTAAAGTCCTTAGCATATCAATGTCCAAGTTTTTCTCAATGTCCAAGTTTTTGTCTCTGACTTGTGCTCTCAGTATCTTCTATTCTTCATTCTTCCACGGCTTGAGGGCCGCTGCCTTTGCTGCGCTGTCTGCTAGGGCATTGCCTCTTGCTTCTCCAGTGTCGGTTATGGTGTGAGCTTTCACCTTGAGGACTGCTACTTTGTCTGGTAACAGGAGGGCTTCCATGAGACGCTGCACCACTCCACCATTCTTAATTGGCTGTCCTGCTGAGGTAAGAAACTGTCTGGCCTTCCACATTGGGCCGTAATCATGAGCTATGCCAAATGCATACCGGGAATCAGTGTAAATGTTTGCCATCTTACCTTCTCCCACTCTACACGCCTCATTGAGGGCCTTCAGTTCCGCTTCTTGTGCTGAGACATGCGGAGGCAGAGCTTCTGCTTTTAGGACATCTTGCTGTGTGACCACTGCATATCCGGTGTGGAATCATCAATCCTCAGCCTGGTACCTGGAGCCATTTACAAAAACCTCAAAATATGCATTGCCAAGTGGGGTTTCAGTAACTGTTTCAAAACCTGCAGTTTCTTGTTGCATTAATGCTAGACAATCATGCTGATATTCTACTTCAAATAAGTCAGAATCTTGTTGCAAAGAATTTAAAAAATAGCTGATCTGCAATACCTAAATCACGTATGCCTCCCCCTCTCTCATTTGAACTTGGATACTCGATTGGAAGAAGAATAGCCAGGTTCAAGGTAGTATAACATTGAAAAGAGATGCTAGGAGGCATAAGAAGGGCACATCATAGCAGGATCTGAGAAGTCAGAGATAAGTGCTTGGGTTGCACTTTTGTGAGTATGCTCTGGATGTCATGAGGGGTGAGGACCACTAGGGGGTAGTCCAGAACCGTAACCTTGTTCTCCTCGCAGATATCATGGACCATGTAGTAGGTGTCCGACTGACCTTTTTCTGTCTTTTTCTTGACTAGAAAAGGAGGGGTGTTTGCGGGAAAACATATCTCGCACAAAGTCCCCATTTGAAGCAAGTCTCCCACTTGTCCCCCAACAGCATTTTCTTGTGGGAAACTTAGGGGATTCTGTTTGACCCTGGGGGGTGTATATCCTGGTTTCAGATATACCATCATAGGGGGTACATTCAATTTCCCTATTTCTGTCTTGGAGGTGGCCCACAATTTTTCAGGAACCATGGGAAGCTGAGTTTCTTCAGCAACTGTCAGGACAAACACATGAGCCAGATCCACCAAGAGAGCAGTTAATTTGCAAAATTCTTCTGAACTGGCACCTGAGGTCTCAACCTGTACCCATCCATCCGGTGAGAATTTGATAGATGCAGATGGGACTTGCAAGATGTCAGTGCCAAGAACAGAGACAGGAAAAAAAATCTAATTGTGAGTTACAACAGGGCAGAATAATCCACAAACATCTATCCAAATTGGAAATGTGATATCCTTTAAGCAAATCCATTATTAATCTGATCCTGCCTGCAATGTCTCATCAAATTTGAGAAAAAACAACTTCCCTGACAGCCCAAGATTCCCCCCCCCCCCCGCCTTTGTGGACAAGAGAGGGATGACCCATAGAGATGAGCGAACGTACTCGGTAAGGGCGATTTCGCAATCGAGCACCGCGATTTTCGAGTACTTCACTACTCGGGTGAAAAGTACTCGGGTGCGCCGGGGGTGAGCGGGGGGTTGCAGAGGGGAGTGGGGGTGAGAGGGAGAGAGTGGGCTCCCCCCTGTTCCCCGCTGCTACCCCCCCCCTCCGCCGCGCCCCCCCCTGCCCTCCGGCGCACCCGAGTTCTTTTCACCCGAGTAGTGAAGTACTCGAAAATAGCGGTGCTCGATTGCGAAATCGCCCTTACCGAGTACGTTCGCTAATCTCTAATGACCCATTATGTACTTTTACATCATCTAGCTCCACCCCTTTGATTCTGGGTGTTCGGATGCTTCTTCATGCTTCCATTTGAAATTTGCAATCTGCACATTTACATTATAAACAAGTTTTTTCTTTCTACTACTGCGGTATCCTCCTTGTATGCTGATACTGCACGTCCAACCAATCACAGAACTGACATTTACACAAAAAACAGCAAGAATATACCTTAAAATTCCTATATCTTTCCTATTTTAAGACCGCATAATTCACTTAATTCATTACAAGTTTCTATTCCATTCACGGTTGGTTTCCTTCTCTTTCTGTGACCCTGAATACAGACTGAAGTCCAAGAATGACAGCCCCCACCTTTTCTGCATTTTTAGCCTTTGTATTCTTTTACTGCGGAAAAAAGCCTCCACAGGATGGGAGTGGGATACAATTTTCTTCAACTATTGATGTGCATTTTTCCCACTTTCTTTAGTGGGGTACTGTCTCCTCCCTGTCTTCCCTTCTATCTTTACTTCTTCCCTCTTTCAATCAAGCTGTCTGTAAAAAAGAGCTTGATTTTATATATATATATATATATATATATATATATATATATATATATATATATATTGATATATATATTGATATATTGATATTAATAAGTCTTCTCGCTGTTCCAAGAACTTTACCTTACTCAGAGCAGGGCTCAATACTGCCCTTTTCCACGCTTTCTGCATAATCTTATACAGTACCCACAACACAAAGAGAAACTATACACAGTTTCCAGCAATCATGTGAATGCCTGATTTTTTTTATCTGTATTTCTGTCCACTATATTTTGCTATCTGACACTTGTATGTCTTGATGTTATGTAATCTGATCTTTGTTGACAATCTTAGTCCTCTTCATACAAGACAAACAGTAGTGGTTATTTGTCACATAATTGTCCACAGATTCTGCATGAACTTGCTTTATGTCACAGAGGAACACAGACTAAAAGGATTCTCTTTCTCTGATAACCCATTACTGCCGTATCTACACTTGCCTCAATCCATCTGTCTAACATATCTCCCAATCCATTACTATTTTTATCCAACCTCTGTGACTATCTCTGAATCTTTTTCAAACTTGCTGGTCTAAAACACCTTTCTCCCAAAATCCTAAACACCTGCTTTTCTCAACAACTTACTACATTCTCTCCCCACAGCTAACTTGCCTTCTCTTTCTCCTACTATTTCCTTGGCTGTTCTCCATGTAGGCGTATTCTTACCCTGTATGATTCCCATATTGTCTGTCCTTGGTGCGCTATACTTCTGTCCCTCTTATCTCTCTCCTGACTCTATTTTTCCTATTTTACAAAAGAAGATTTCCCCAGGAGCTACTATTGAAAGTTAGTCCTGTTCTACCTAGGCTTTTTTGCAACCCAAAGTTTGTACCTATCTAGAGATCAGTAAGGGGATTCCACAGCTTGTCACTGCCTATCTTTCAGCGCTACCTTGCACAATACCCAGACTAGGAATAGTACATTTAAACAAATGCCAACAGCAAAGCAAATATCTTCTCACTCAAGCAACATATCAGCCCATCAAGGTTCTTATGGACTTGAGGTCTTACTTACAAAGAAGCATGCACACCTACCCTCAGACAGGAGAAGGATTAACCAAGAAGCACAGACCAAGCTGGCAAGATAATGTCTTACCATACACCGCTGTTTTTCAGTCTGAGGTTCCGGGCTGCTTCTTCACACTTGTGTTCTAAGAGGGTAAAATGATCATTTTTTTTCCCGCCTCAAGCCCCATGTTAGGCGCCAAGTTTGTTAAGGTTATTCCAGGGATCCCAAATGATATGTTGCCGAGTTCCGAGTTGGTATATGTATAGCAGGCCTGCAGAAGTCAGTCACACGGATAGGTTGTTCTGTATGCAGAGAATTCCTTTTTTTTATTCCAGAAAAATAGGGTTTTATACACAGAAAAATGGAGTACTATGGCTTTACTCCAAAAAGCTCACATGAATGATGTTGTTCATTGCGGGTGATAGTTGCTGACAAGCACTGACACATAACATCTTATCATGTATACAATTGCAAAGTTTCAAGGTAATAATACAAAGAAAACACAGCAGGAAATTATATTTAAACTAGAAATTGCTGACAAATATATATATTTCATGATGTATAAACATGATGGCCTTGGTTGGGTGCTACATATTGGCGGCCTTTGGCTGTACGCCTGGAAAATCCTTATCTCAACTTTACTTAGAAGATTTTAAGCTAAATTCACTAAATGAAATTAAAAGTAAAAGTCCTTAAAAAATGGCCAAGTAGAGACCCAGCAGACCCTTAAAACAGAATACACCTTGCCCTTAGCTTTGTCATCGAGACGGATCCCGTTTTTGTCCTTGTAAGTCTGAACCGCTGGTGTCACCCCTGATGCCCCCTGCTCATCAGTCACTAGCTTACTCCCAGAACTAGGACTGCTGTCCCCAACTAATAATGGGAGCAAAGGGGTCATCCACGCAGAAACCACAGAAGCATTAGGCTACTCTCACACATGTGCTTTTTACCATGATTACCGTGGTGTTTTGAACACCACGGTAATCACGATATAATTCTCCTATTGATTTCAATGGGGCCTCACAGATTTGCGCTCGATCGTGGCGTTTTCTAACGCCATGATTTTCAAGCACTGTCTACTTTATTTTCCAACATCTCTGCACTTGTCTAACGCAGCTCATCACCCATCAAAATGATGGGGTGCGTTTAAAACCGTTGTCGGACACAGTGAATTGCGGCAAACCTTTGCCAATGCTGTGCGTGAGAGGGGCCTTACCGGAAAGTTTCCCTCTCATAGCAAACTGATGATGATTATCCATTCAGCTGCATCTGACCTTCGGTCACTCCATGGATCAATGTTCTCCATGCATTCCTGTCTTTGATGGCTTCTTGCAGTCCCACGATTGACATGTTCGCGGTGGCCTTGATGGTATCTTGCCATCTTGTTGTTTGTCATCCTGATCTTTTATTTCCACTGACCTCGCCGAGCATCAGTCCTGTTTCCAGTGAGTTCACACGTATCACATGGCCATAAAGAGAGCCGCTGTTTGATGATTTTGCCCTCTAGTGATATTTTCGGTTTGGCGCGAACTAACACTACCTTGTTCGCTGTCATGGCAGTCCAAGGTATCCGTAGCATTCTCCTCCAGCACGAGTTCAAACACATCAATTTTCCTTCTGTCTGTTTTCCTGAGCGTCCAACTTTCGCAACTTTATGTTGTTATTGGAAAGACGATTGCATTGACCAGTCTGGTTTGTTTTGCAATGCTGATATCCCTGCTTTTTCAGATCTGGTAGCCTTGCCATACACCATTCTGGATTCTGAACCAATCCGGGAGTATCAAAAGGACGTGTACATGTGTTTCATCGACTACAGCAAAGCATTTGATTGTGTAAAACATGACAAACTTTGGAAGTGTCTAAAGCAAATGGGTAATCCCAGAAAATAGCAAACTACCAACCATCTAATACTACCCAACAATTCTCTCAGATTCTCCCCACCACTGCTAACACCTGACCTAGATGTCATCCCCATGTACCCCTGACTTACCCCCTCACTACCTAAAGCAGTTTGAACATAAGTAGTTGACAACAAAACATAGACACATACTCCCTAAGCTGTACACCAGCCAGTACCCAGTTCCCAGAAGATCCCTTTGAGGTGCTGTAGCATCTTCACCGTCTAGGCTTAGAAGACCTTGGCGTCTATGAGGTAGATGCTGATGATGAAGATGTAGTTTTGGATTGGGAACCCTCACCTATGAAGCTGAGCCAGCTGCATGCTGCCAGCTCAGACGGGCTTTCCACACCGTCGAGAACCGTCCTGTCTTCAACACTGCGATGCATGTGGCTAGTAAGCTCCTCAACCAGGATCTAGCCCGGGGAGCTCACCACTGGTTTGAAAAAAACATTAGCATTAGAAGCAGTAGGCCCTGCCCCCTTTTCGGAACAAGGCCTACTTTCTGTCACTGGACCCAGACACATGCGAAGATTCCTCTGAGGCTTGCTCTCCCTGGTAGAAGGTGAAGAGAGGGAGACCCTGCCTGGAGGGTCCCTCGTAGGCCTCCTCAGATGTAGCTGGGCCAGGAGCACAATCCTCATAGCTGAGGCATGTGGGTGGCCTAGTCCTGCGTGGTCACCATTGTAGGGTAGGAGGGAAAGTGATCACAGTGCTGGGCCCATGAAGGCCTCACACTACCTGCTCCTACAGCCATTCTGGTCGTTGGATGCCGGAAGCAGCACAGAGCGGCTCCAGGACTGCATGTACTGCTGATATGCTGGTTAGCTTCAGGAAGTAAGTGGGTTAGATGTGCGCTGCCCTTGTACTGCCCCTGATTTATTGCATACAATGCCTCTACCACGTCATGGAGAGCAATTTTAGTCCTTAAAATCCACCCCTGTAATCCTTTGCTAAATACTTAACCCTTTGGCTCCCCTTCCTCCCTACAAAACATCCATAGTGATGTATTATCTATCACAAACGATGGGAATCGCTATTCTAAGCAACATTCGTCCGTATGCGGAGAACGTCCAGCCAATATACTCAGGGTAATAAAACAAGACAGCGGGGTCTGATGTCTTGTGTGCATGGTCACCTGCCTGATGTTGTGGTGGTCCGGAAGCCTCCATTGTTTGGGTTTTATAGGTCATAAATGTCTGTGATGAATTGAGTAGAACATCTTTATTGGAAGTCACCACAAGTTTTCCATCTCAGCATCCTGTAGGCCCTTACTATAGGATAGCCGGCAGTCCTATAACAAGGTTTAATACTAATCCATGTTTTTACCCATTTTCCATTACGGCAGGAGTACTAAATTATATTGTACTTTGTTTTAACAGGTGAAAGGATCGCTCGCCCTGAACATCATCAGCAGCGTGTTCAGCGTTATTGCTGTCATCCTAAATATCGTGGATCTGGCAGTTGGCTGGTACTATATCTATTCTAAATACTTTAAGGTATGCAAGTCTTGGTTTGTAAGTGTCCATCAGCTGGAACTCATACCAAACCTTCTTGTTGCTTCATTTTCCGACATTAATATATGATAGTAAAGTTTTCGCTAATAGGCATTCTAAGAAATCTGCCGCATGCTGAATCCTTGGGGAGACTTCAAATCCAGTGGAAATAAGTTCCACAAATCGTGAATTACCCCTCCCCCCCTTGGCTAGACGCTACCAGCTTTGTTTCCAGATACGCATAATTCCTCAAAATCAGGATGCTCTATGCTGGAAACACATTGTGGTCGAGCATAATGGCCAAATGTAAGGTGCTGGACCGAGGGCTCGTTCCCACGTAAATCCGCAGTGTAATAAGCAGTGATATCAATGGGTTCATTCACAGCTGCATATTTTTCATGCGACTTTCATTCATATGCAGCATGTCCTTTCTTAGTGCGTATTACGCAATGAAATCGGCCGTAGATATGGGATCTGCTTGAACTTCCAATATAGATTCTGTCAACCAGCACTGAACGAGTAGCATGTGTTGCTTTACACAACCTCACGCTGGGTGCATTAACACGGTTGAGCGCGATATCAGAAACCCGGACCGATTTCGCTCTTTTAAAATTGTGATGTTCACTGTGAGTATGTTGTGATTTGCTGAACATGTGATTTTCATGAGCGTTTTTCACACACATGAAATTCTCATGCATTTGCAATAGGAAAAATAAAAAACATACTCCACTCGCTTGTACGCATTGGGTGAGATTTCTGCGGACTTGCAGAAAAATAAAACATGCCGCGATTTCTCCATCCCACACATGTAAACAAATTGATTGAAAACAATGGGGTCTATTTCAATGCAGGTTTCGTGCGAGAAACTCGTTCATGTGGATGCACCCTCAGCTGTCTCTGTGGAAGTGCCATGTACATAGAGATCAGAGCATAAAGCTTTGTGGAACATGAGCAGCAGAGACAATCACCCGTGTTTGCTAGAAGAGTTTCCATCCTCTCCGGTGTGATGGAGGTCTGCGTAGCAGCGCCAGGACGGCCTTGGATGGTCTGTCGGTAGACATGTTTGCTTGGACTGTGATGTGTCTATTGTTCTAGAGCTTTTCACGTCAATGATTGTATGAGATGAGGCAGCTTATGGAGAATCGAAAGGTTTTATGAGTCTGATGGAGTCAATCAAAACTTCAACTATATATATATGAATCACCATGAATATTCCAATATATCCCCATACTGTAGTATGAGGGCATCAACATGATATCAGTGTACAGTGATTCTGGTGTACTTCGTTACCAATAAACTCAGCTAGGGGGGTTTCACACCTGCGTTGGGGATTCCCCCGTTCGTTGAGCAGGAAAGGGGAGTTTCTCTGGATGGAACCGAACAGCGCTGGGTGAACCCCATTGACTATAGCGGGATCTGTCTGCTTTCCACCCAGCTGGCCGGCTTTTGGAGAGAAGACAAAGTGCTGCACGCAATGCTTTTTCTTCCAGTAATTTGAACCAGATCTGTGATGGAACCTTCGTCCGGAGAATCCAATGCAGATGTGAAACCAGCCTTACTGTTGTATGGCTACAGGTGTACGTGCTGCTCCTCTCTTTCCACCTCTCTCTTCCCTCTGCCAGTCCCTTTACTGCTACCCACTATTGGGCCAAGACCATCCACATCCCGTCGCCTCCACACATCTCTGACCTAATCTCCCAATACCTTCCCTAATGTATAATATTGTCCATGCCTCCAAGCTGTACAAGATTCTGGGGGAGAGTCCCAGATTTGGGATGCTGTTCCACAGTCCAGGATGGCAGGAGGCATGTCCCACAACCTCCCCTACCTGCTCAGTCATACATTATAAAAGGATCCTCGGACGGCATGGCCTGGTATTCTGTAGGCAGGATGATTCCCAGTGGGCCAGTCAGTTAGCGGGTCACCCTCCCTACAAACTGGCCACAAGCCACAGTAGATGGAGGACCTGCAATGACAACACATGACCATTGCAGGTCCTTCATCATGAAATTCATCAGCAGTCTACAATGGAGATAAGAAAGGTCTGCATAGCTCATTTCACCTCCAATATCACATACACATCTGCGGAGAGAGGCGCTAATCCCAGGGGAGGAGAGATGATTAGGGGGTAAAATGCCGCATCCTCCAGTGTTTAAGGGGTGCTGTTAAATGCTTCTGTTTGTGCTGCACTGTGATGTGCAGTCAAGCAGAAAGGATAGTTTTTGCTATCCGTTCTGAGGTGATATTTTATGCTGCATACTGGTATTTGGTGCTGCTGAGGGGATATTTTGTATAGAAAAAAAAACCAAAGTTTAAAAAAACAAAACAGTTATCATTGTATCCTTAACTACCTGTGCGGCATCCCTGTGGAGGCAAGCCAGCTGCGGGGGAGACCACAACAAAAACAGGATGGTGGTCACAACAGCTGCAAAGGGCCTTGCTGGGTCGCGCGCAGTGGAAAACAGGATTTGAACTTAAAGCGACTAAAGTCTAGTAGTTTTGTCACGGGTGACGCCAGTACCTGGAATGGAATGAGTAGATGGAATGAGAATAATTGAGAGCAGTCCACAAGTGTTTTGTTGCAAACTGAAGGCACACAGTTTACTAACAGCTTTTTCTCCTGAACAATTTTATGATTCACACACAGCAATGCAGGTTTCCGTTTTGATGAAGGGCCGTAACGCTGAGTTCAGTACATTCAAGAACATTAAATAGAATTCTCTTCAACGCTCTCTCTCTGTATTTTAGGATTACTTTAAACAGGATTCTCGTCAGTCTAAGTTATCTGAGGGTTTGGTTTAGCTGGATTGCAAGGCAGACTGTGTTTGTAATGGAGACTTGGGTGAGAGTCTACTTTCCCTGACTTCAGTATAACAGGGGCTCGTAACTCTCAATTAAGTGGATATAGCCAGGTTTGTAGTGCAAAATGTCTTGTTCCTTTATTAGCAGTTTTTGCATAAAAGGTTGAGACAGTGCATTAAAATCTTAGAGTAGCATTTACGTCACAGCAACTCTCGCTGTTCTGTAGTAAGATCCCAAACTGTACTCCTCCACACTGCACTGGTATAGAGACCCTCCACGGTTTATCCTGCAGCTGGGCTGTGCATGACTGCTCTCTTCTTCCTCTACACCACAACACATCCACTCTTCTTCTCTTCCTGTACGATTTCCCACTCTGACTGTGTATCTCCTCCCAACTTCCTGCCTTTCCCTGCTCTCATTTTCTGGGCTTGAATCCCCCTCTACCAATCAGTGACTTTGAGTGGTAGCAACCAGTCCAGATACAGACATTGCTAGGCCATCATCTGTGAAAAAAGGGTTTCTCTGACAGACAACCCCAGAAATGCCTCCTAAGGAGAACATAAACGGGATTTTGTTTTAGGACTAGTGACTGTGTGACCATCCTGTGGGACTTTCCACGTCACTACAGTTCCCCCCTATTCACAACACAGCTGTCCCCGGCGTAAACTAAGATCTGAGGGATGAAGAAGAATGCCTACTGAGTGTTGTGACAACACATTTTTAGAAAGTTGAACACTTGCAAGTATTTTTAGGAAACCCGTTGGGTAAGGACGGAGTCCAAAGTCCCAGCTAGCTATGGGGTACTTTCATTAGTCTTCTCCCCACATTCAGATGACTTTTGCATATAACATTTTAAAATGCATTAAGTAACATTACACAACATTTGTACTTGGTAGAAGGTAACCTGTAAGGGAAGGAATTCACAAGTTAGGTAATAGACACACATCACTACTTTAGAGTCCTTTTTTTCAAAGCCCATATGAATGAAGCAACCTAAAAGAAAATATGCAATATGACTAAAACTTGCCATCGGCCCCATTGACAACAAGGTGAAGCCCCTGGATGTGACAGCATGCAGGAGTTCACATCCAAGGAATTCCCTGCTGCAGCTGTCACATCCGCAGCAGGAGATGGCAGGCAGTGCGTTTTTGCGCACATAAAAAGGCCAGTCTGACAGCCCTTATGATGCATGGAGATATCTGCATGCCTCAGAGAAGGACTTTACTTTCTATTTGGAGAGACACGACACATATGCAAGGATCGATATGTTCATCACTACCAAATGGGTCATACCTGACATAAGTCCGCCTAGTATTGGACAAATCACCTGGTCAGACCATGCCCCTATAACCCTAACAATACAGACCCTGGAGTTTCCTAACAACACATACATTGGAAAAAATAATACCTACATATTGTCACTTAAACACAGCAAATTATTGTCGGTAAACTCTCTGAATACTTTTCTATCAATAAAAACACTGCAAACAACAGCTTTTCTCTATGGATCGCTCACAAAGCCTTCATAAGAGGCATACTAATACAACAAGCCGCAAGATTCAAGAAAGAAAGACTTCAAAACATACAAGCTCTCTTAAATAACATTAGTAGTCTAGAGGAAGAAAATAAGTGCAACTCTTCACCGCATACTCACTCACGTCTTAAGGAAGCACATAGCCAACGGGCTTTTGATTTCGAAAAAGATGCAAAAAAACTAAAATGAACTATTACAACTCTTATAATAAAGCAAGTAAACTTACGGCGAATCGGGTTAAAATGGCCAGAAATAAAACCAGAATTCAACGCATTAAATCCCAAAGCTCTGGCGACAAAATCTTAAATCCCCACGCGATAGTTGATGTGTGTCACCTATTATCACAATCTATATAACTTACGGCTAGATTCCAGCTCTCCACAGTCCCAGGAAGCAGCAATAAATGATTTTCTTGGGGAACTGAGCTAACCTAGCTTATCAAATGATCATCTTATGGTTTTCGATAAACCTTTTACAGAACAAGTAGAGCCATTCCTAAATTAAAATTGGGAACATCTCCAGGGCCTGATGGGCTTTCAAATGAATAGATAAGACTTTTCCACTCCATACTCCTCCCACATCTATGTAACTTTTACAACTTGGCAATGGCTGAGGGCGTATTCCCTGAGCAAAATTTAAAAACCATAATTATAACCCTCCCGAAACCAGGCGAAGAACCAAACACCACGAATAACTTAAAGGGGTTGTCCGGCCATAAACATTAGGTCTCATTACTTCTGTTTGCCAATTTCCATGCACTTTGTAATATACATTGTGCATGGAAAATGAAGCAAACAGAAGTTTTGGACTTACCTGAAGGGATGCCCCCCCCTGTGTTGCTCCTCCGTCGTCCCTGGTTACCATAAGAATCTTCTCTTCTTGTCGGGCCAGCTCTTGTCGGCGCGGGAACGAGCCCCTTCTCATCCGCGCATGCGCAGTTCTTCTCTCTGCAGCCGGGACTGATATACGATCTTCTTGTGTGCAGGGGGGGGGGGAGGATGGAAGAGCCTCAGAGCAGGAACTGAGCTCCCGCCCCCTCTCTGCCTCCTCTCCGCCCCACTGCACTATTTGCAATGGGGAGAGCCGAGACGGGGGCGGGGCTAATTCGCGGACCTTAGCCCCGCCCCCGTCCCGCCTCTCCTCATTGAAAATAGTGCAGTGGGGCGGAGAGGAGGCAGAGAGGGGGCGGGAGCTCAGTTCCTGCTCTGAGGCTCTTCCATCCTCCCCCCCCCCCCCCCCCCCCCTGCACACAAGAAGATCATATATCGGTCCCGGCTGCAGAGAGAAGAACTGCGCATGCGCGGATGAGAAGGGGCTCGTTCCCGCGCCGACAAGAGCTGGCCCGACAAGAAGAGAAGATTCTTGTGGTAACCAGGGACGACGGAGGAGCAACACAGGGGGGGGGCATCCCTTCAGGTAAGTCCAAAACTTCTGTTTGCTTCATTTTCCATGCACAATGTATATTACAAAGTGCATGGAAATGGGCAAACAGAAGTAATGAGACCTAATGTTTATGGCCGGACAACCCCTTTAAGCTCAATATCACTGCTTAATACTGATATAAAACTCTATGCTAAACTATTAGCAATTAGATTATTCCCCTTGATGCCTGGGCTGGTGAGGAATTATCAGGTGGGATTCACAAAAGGCCGTCAGGGTCCAGACGGCACCAGACGTCCGATAGATCTAATAGATGTGGCCACAAAACAAAAAACACCCTTGTTGATCTCTCTGGATGCAGAAAAGGTGTTTGATAGGGTCCATTGAGGATACCTTTTCAAACATTGCAAAAATTTGGGTTTGCAAGTCCAATCCTACAAGCTACTAAAGCTTTATACTCTTGTCCTTCAGCCATGATATTGATTAATGGTATACCATCGAGAACATTTAATATTACAAATGGCAGTAGGCAAGGATGCCCTCTATCTCCCCATATTTTTGCTAGCCATAGAACCCTTACCTGAAAAATTTGGAATTGGGGGTATTAAAGTAGGTGCAGAAACGCATAAAATCAACCTCTTTGCGGATGATGTAATCCTAACAATTTCTAACCCGGAATCCTCAATTAAAGCAGTTATCAACATATTAGAAAGATTTAGCTTGATCTCATATTCCTTGATGATGAGGATCAATGTAGGGAAAACAAAACAACTCCTTTCATCTGTATCACCATTCAGATGGAGGCCAAGCTCAATTCCTTATTTGGGCAGAGTGCTAACATCAGATACTAAAAACGTAGCCAAAACCAATTTCTCATGATTATTGCACTCAATCCAGGGAAAGTTGGGTAGGCTGGCACTCCTGGAGAGGGGATGGATGGGAAGAATTATTCTTTAGAAGATGATTATACTCCCTAAAATTCTTTACTACTTGAGAGCTCTGCCCATTCCAATCCCAAATGCAACATTTGCTTCACTCCAGAAACAAATGAATACATTCATATGGCAAAATGCAAAACCCTGAGTAACATTCTCAGATATGTCCAAAAATAAAAAACATGGTGGCCTAGGCTTACCAAACCTTCAGAACTATCACAGCTCCTACCTAATAGACCAAATAAAATTCCTTTATGCTACACTTCCTGATAAAACATGGCCCTTCTTGGAATCCCAATACTCACAAACAAATGACTGGAGATCTTATCTTATGGCTACAGCTTTTGAGATCAGGGAAATAGAAGTCACACCCTACCCATACAAGCGATCATAACATCATGAAAATCAGGCCTCAAGAAAGAGATCATGACACAGGATAGTCAGCTAACCCCTATACCCGTCTCTACACTCATGTACTTCATCCCATAATCAGACCCCACTGTCTGGGCCAGCACTGGTATTAAAGAAATAGCTCATTTCTTTCAAAATGGTCAGCTAGTGCCCTTTTCATACATTCAGAAGTCATATATAATACCACCTTCTAAATTCTATACATGCCTTAAAATCTGGAAATTCTTACTCACATGACCAATAACACAAATGCACTTACCATCTCTATTAAAGGGCCAAATATTTGGGTTAAGTGACCTTTATAAAAATTATTCAAAGCAAATCTACTTATACTTTTCTAATGATCTGTTCTTCAGGGAAAGCACATACCTCACAAAATGGGAAAGAGACTTATCAGTCCACTTCTCACTATGGGAGTGGCAATCTTCCTTAAATTGGGCTTCAAAATCAACGGCATGTGCTTCCCATTATGAACAGTTCTACAAACCCTTGGTTAGATGGTACTACAGACCGCTAAAACTATCACACATCTTCCTGAATACCTCACCAGAGTGTTGGACAGGATGCAGACACTGAGGGTCACTATTACATATCTTTCCGGAGTGTCCCCTAATCTGTAATCTATGGGTAGAGGTGTTCCAATTGTTAAACAACTTCTTCCCATTAACAGCTAAAAGCCGACCTGGCCTGGACCTTTTGTTGCTGGGGTAGCCACATGCCCTACAAGCCTTAGAACCATCATCTGTCATATCCTATCCGCAACTTGACTGCCAATAGCACGGCAGTGGAAAAGTCCCCAAAATGCCTCTTTAGCGGAAATAATATCTATTGTTTCTCTAAACTGTATGTACAAGAAGATGTTAGCAAGCAAAAATGGCAAACTAGATTCATTCTTAGTTAACCCTTTCCAATCCAATTTTGGATTCAGGGTTTCTTAAAACGCTTTCTCTTTTTGCTGTTATACAACGGTGCCATCTGCTGGCTAAAGCAGGTGTGTGCGCACCAGAGAAGCTCTGACAGTGGAGTGGCTGGCAATAGCTGGTAAGAATACCCTGTCGGATGTCTTCTGACATTGAAGCTGTACAAGCTTTAATCAGAATGTAGGAAGACATCACAGTGGATTGGAAAGGGTTAAATGGAATCCCTGGCTATACCTATCCCATATGACACATGTCACAACTAATCATGGAGACCATGATTTTTGGTACTCTTGTTGATACTTGTAATCTGAATTACCCTTAATGTAGCATTCTCATTTCACAGTCGGTGTACAGAGGTTAGAATACGCCAGAAGATCTTATTTCAGTTTTGTTTTTCGTTACGTTATGGATAACCTTTAGTTCTGATCTAAGGTTCAAGGAAGTAAGATTTCCACAAGAGATGCATTAGTAAATGAAAAGAAGCTAAAATAAGAATTTGTTACAAAGTCATAAAAGTTCTATACACACGTTTGTTATATATTTATGTGAAAGCTTTTGTATGTTTCTTAATAATGTACTTGAAACACCAATAAAAATGTATTGTTAAAATACAAATCAGTCACATGACCAAAAGAGAAGAATTGTTCAGTTTAAACATGAGCCAATGACCGAACGGCGAACAAGAATCGCGCACTTTTTGTTTGTCACACAGTTCCAGTAGGACTTAAAATCATCGTTGGCTCAGTCACTTTTTGCGTTTAAATGCTCCCTGCTCACATTGGAATGTGAAACACTGAGCAAGGGAATGATTCTCAACAATGATCTTACAGTCTAAACAGGCTGCGCGAGCGCAAATGTGTTAGCCATGATGTCCCTCGCTCATGCATTTGTTCCAATTATAAAAGGGGCATAAGAGACAGTCAGTATCCAAAGAGCCTGCGAAGATAATAAGAGACTGTGACTGTACAAGGAGACTGTGCTCAAACAAGGGGTCTGTTACATAGCCAAAGAAACTGTACTTGATTCCACCATGGCCGACCAGCCCATGGCTTCTATGTATGCCGCTTCTTCATAGTTGCAGACTCACATTGGTTTCTGTGTTTGTTTTTAGGTCAATATGCGAGCTGTGGTGGCTATCCTTCTAGTGCTAAACTTGTTGGTGTTCTGTGTGTCCCTGTCCATCTCCATTTTTGGATGTCGTTCTCTATCAGAGGAATCTACATCCAGTCCGCAGGTAAGAGTACAAAATGAAAAGTGGATAAATGTTTTTGATTTTCCAATAAGTACAAACCCTTCCGTACTCAGACTGATGTTATTAAGAGTTCTCAGTCCTGCCCTGTCCAGGCACATGCTGGCACACCGGGGGGCGCCTGATGGGGACCCTTCTCTATGACCCACAACAGACAGCAACCAAGAAAGAATGGCTCTCGCTCTAATAGACTTGGCCCAACCATCTATTATATGATCAACCAGTCATGACAAGGCATGTAATACAACGCCACAAGAAAGTCTGCAAAAACAGCAAAATGTGCACAGAAAGATCAGCTTTATTACACAGACACGTAAAAAACACTTAAAAACATACAAAAGGCCAAAACACAAGAGTGTCATGTACTAACAACTACAACCCCTCCAATCCACTCACATTGTTGCCTTTGCTGCTATTTGCTGGCTGAATATCACCACATACTAACATTGTGAATTGGGTTATCTGAGTGGATTGGAGGGGTAGTAATTGCATTCTTGTGTTTTGGCATTTTGTATGTTTTAAGTGTTTTGGATTGTCTAATAAAGTTTATCTTTTAGTGCACAGTTTGACGTTTTTTGCAGACTTTGTTTCTTGTGTCTCCTCTGATCTATGGCGTAGCAGAAAAATATAAGGGTTGAGAGGGGGCAGAGGCAGTCAGTGGAGTCAGTGAAGAGAGAGTGAGACAGCCAGGCAGAAGCAGGGGGCAGGATGTTTGCAGCTAGGTGAAGCCTTCTCACAGGCTTTCCTCCCCCTGTTCTGTAACCAGAGAAGAGGCCCTGTGTGTAACTGGGTCTACTAGGAGGAGAGAAGACTGGGCTTGTCTGCAAGACAGGAAAATCTTTCAGGTTGTGCCATCCATTCCTGCATTCACCAAATAGTCAACCCAGTCACAGCATCATAGGCTGCAAATATCCCTGAGTCTCCAGAGGATTGCATGGAGTGAGTACTGGAGAATCTTAGCTCGAGTTTCATGGTTGGCAATTTACTGTTAGTCGGATGATAGGGGTTTTCAGTTCTCGTCAGTCACTCTCTATAGCTTCCCCATATCTCAGACGCTGCCTTACCAGGGCTTGTTTATCAATGTTTAAACTGTGTATATGCAAATGCATGTTTAATGTTCTGGCAGACAGCCACGGTAAATAAACCTTCAGTTTACTCAAATATGTGTGCTAAGGCCCAGTTACACTTGACAATTATCCCTAAAAAAAAAAAAAAATCGCTAATCGGTGATCGTTTTAGCAATAATCGGTGCGTGTAAATGGGCGTGGGGCACCCGCTTTTAGGGCACTGTTAGCTGATCGCTAAAATCATCACTCACTCTTATCAGCAGTTCTCCATGGGGAGTGCTGATAACATTGTTTCCCCGTGGAGAACAAAGGATCTCAGCACAGATCTATTAGCTGCCTCAGGCTATTAGCTGCATTCAGGGAAGGCTTCATTTGCATACATAATTGGTATTTAAGTAGCTACTTAATAGTTTATGCAAAATAATCGCTCAAAGCTGTGGCTCAGACTGTCCTTTACCTTCATCTGTGCACTAGATTACAGGAGCATGCTGCACTCATCGCCACCGTGACATGGCTACTCAGCCACTCTTTAGAAACCTCAGAGAAAGCAGGGTGGAACAAAAAACTAATGTGGTTGCATAAATATACACTAAAACTAATACTTCGATGTACCTTATAATTCAGCCTTTTTCAGTAGGTGTCTATCAGGATGGCACATCTTGACTTGGCAATCATTACTCACTCTTCCCTGCAAAAGCACTCCAAATTTGTCATCCTGTGTGTAGTGCCCTCTTCAGGTCACCCACATATCTTTAAAGGGGTTTAGGCTTGGGCTCTGGCTTGCCCATTCCAAAACTTTGATCTTCTTCTGGCAAAACCATTCCCTTGTTGATTTGGAAGTATGCTTTGGGTCATTGAAATTCCTCTTCATCTTCAGCTTTTTTACAGATGCCTGAAGGTTTTTTTCCAAAATGGATGAATATTTGTGACTTTTCAGAATTCCCTCCACCTTGACTAACGCCCCAGTTCCAGCAGCAGAACAGCCCCCACATAATGCTGCCCCCACCATTGTCATTGCAAGTCTGGGAGTCTTCTGGTGACCGCAGTGTTGGCTTTGCACCAAACATCCCTTCTGGAATTCAGGCCCACAAGTTCCCCCTTGGTCTCATCAGACAGAACACGCCCCCCCAGACAGAACACGCCCCCCCCAGACAGAACACGTCTCCCCCCCAGACAGAACACGTCCCCCCCAGACAGAACACGTACCCCCAGACAGAACACGTACCCCCAGACAGAACACGTCCCCCACAGACAGAACACGTCCCCCACAGACAGAACACTCTCCCCACAGACGTCTGGCAGATGTGATGGAGGTATTGGCAAAACATAGCCTGGCTTGGATGTTTTTCTTTGTTAGAGAAGGCTTCTGTCTTGCCCCTCCCCCACAGCCCAGACATTTGAAGAATAAGAGAGATGGTTGGCACATGACTACACAACCAGTACTGCCAGAAACTCCTGCAGCTCCTTTAATGTTGCTGCAGGCATCTTGACCACCTCCCAGACCAATTTTATTCCAGTCTTTTCATCATTTTTTGAAGGGTGTCTAATTCTTGGTAATGGGTAGTGTTTTTACACGCTTCTGAGCCCCTGCCATGCTCACGATGTAAGTTTACATCTTGTTGCCTTAAGTATCTCCCTGCCAGGATGTAAAATTATCTCCTGTGGCATTAAGGGGCCAAAATGCTTGTCCCACAACTAAATATTAAATTTACTCGTTAAACTTTTCGTTTAAATTCAGTAAATTCACTCATTCACCCAAAACATAACAACTTGTCAATCAGATTTAGTTGCTCCGGTGCTCAGATATTTCTGTTACTTATTATAGGTAACTAAATGTTCTTTGGATTTCCTGTCCAAACACCCACCTAATCTGTCCATGACCGCTTGTGCACTGACCCTTATAAGCTAGCCAATAAGGTAACAAGCTGTATTACCCACAAACATATTTAAGACCCAGAACCTTCATGGTCACTGAATTGGGTCCATCAGAGGAAATCATCCCAAAGCAATGGGATGAAACTGAGAGGGAGGAGACACAGATTAGATATTAGACAGTGAGGGTGATCAATGAGTGGAACAGGTTACCACGGGAGGTGGGGAGTTCTCCTTCAATGGAAGTGTTCAGAGGCCGGACAGACATCTGTGTGGGATGATTTAGTGATCCTCCACTGAGCAGGGATTGGACCCGATGACCCCAGAGGACCCTTCCAACTCTTCCAGTCTATGACTCTTAACAAAATTGCAAGTGTCCGGCAGCACTCCTTAGTAGATCCCAAACATGGGTGAGGTACCTTACCATGCAGAGCCATAAAAACAGGATTATTGACCTCCCAATCCCCAAGCGCAGTACAACAATAATTGAGGTAGTGGCAGCATCAGCCTGGCTTGATAAAAACATCTGTGTCGAAACGTTGCCTTTTTAACATGAAGCAATAAAGAGGCGTTGATTTTCTTACACCTCTGATGCTGCCACTACCTCAATTATTGTTAGTCTATGACTCTAAGTCCTTTCTACATCTATATAACAGCTTTTGTTTTGGACATTGTACACGCAGGATACCAATAAAGTCTAATATGTTATTGATAGTGTTACGGACAGCGAGTGTGGACCCACTATGCAAACCAACCGTTTTTACTTTGGGCTAAACCTTAGGGCGTTATCCTGATGGGTACCCAGTATTCATCCTTTAACCCCTGTACAAGGATCTGTACTTTGCAGTGGGGCACCACTACCTCAGGAGTTTTCCCGGTGTGGTTGGCAGCTGACCCTCAGAGGTCAGACACTGGGGCAAAGCATAATGAAACCATGCAGGCTACAGACAGATTCTGGAATGATGTTAGAACAGGCAGAGTGCAATGATACTGTCGGGGGTTAGTCTGCTCAAACAGACTGGTCAGTGATGTTGTCCGTTTCCAAATTGACCTAGGTATGAGCGCTCTTGAGAGGCAAAGCATAGACCGATACACACCGTATAGGTTGAAGCAATGAACTCTGTTTATTTTCTGTATGTCTTGGTTTTTTATAGACAGTCGCTCTCGCAGGATGCGACGTGTGGTTAGTCAGGGAAAAACTCGTGATTCCACATATGACTTAGACTTGTGATTTCACATATGACTTAGACAAGCACATTCTTTTTAGGGACTGATGACTCTCTGTGGTTAAGCCATTTCTTGACAGACTAAGGAACATCTGCTCTGGTGACCTTCCTGATTCCACTCAGGTCAGGCGTAGAGCTCAAGACAGGAAACCACAGGCTTGTTCCTCAGAACAGTCATGAGTTCTGTTACACATAAAATATTGCAGTATTCATCCTTATTGATTAAATGGATTACTAAGCAACATATATTAATCCTTTTAGCCCCTATCATTCCCCCATTTTGGACATCAGGAAGACACACGCAGGGTCCAGTTCTATCGCCCGATGGCGCTGACGGCCTAGTCAGGTCCCTGGACAGTATGTCTAACCTTCATCCAGCAAGGGTCGGCCTACACAGGGGCCGAAAAGGCTTTTGCCGTACATTTGCCCACACAAGAGATTATGACATTGATTACTATATATATACACAACAGCATGACAATTATCTGTACTATACTTTGTAGGATTCCCATGAACCATCCTCCCAGACCAGAAAACCAATTTGCAGGGTTAAGAAAACTAAACCATCCCTGATCTTTATCCTGTTTTATGCTAGTAGCTATTTTTCCCAAGGTATTGATCCTTTGGTGAATGGATTCTGAGTGATCAGAGAGGTTGAACAACACATCCCCTCAAATTCCTCACATCCGTGGTTTATTGTGAGCAACAGGTAATCTATGGCGGCTCTATTTTGTAAAGCTGCTTTCCTGACTCCTTGTATGTCTAGTAGGAGAAGGTCCAAGGCCTGTGATGTAGCATCCAGGCCCTTTACCATATCGCATGCTAATCCATTGATTACTCTTGTGTTATATTGTGCCAACCCGGGAACACCCACAATACTGACTGCCAGTGCCGTATGTTCTGTGTAGCTAAGTAGAGTGGGTGGTCCTTCACATTTGCTATCCAGTCCTTCTACCTCCCTCTTTCGTCTTTTGGTGAACTGTGGGCTGTTAGGTTTTTGGTACATTAGTATGCTCAGTCTAGCTAGGGAGCAGGGACCTCCGGTCAGGTTAGCTGGAATATATGTGTAAGTCAGGTTACCGCAGGACAGGACCCAGCCTAATGGTAATTTGACGTGCCTAAAATGGCTGGGGCTTCGGACTGTGTGGTTGCAGAGCATAGGAGTCTGTACCTTTCTACATTGCTCGACTGTGCGATTACAGAGTCTCTGGGAATCACTAGTCACCCTGGTTTTCTGCGCACAACCTCCCATATGTTCTTTATTACACGTGAAGTTATAGCATACCTCAGCCGGAGCGACATTCCTGACCCGGAAACGAGTCATATTTGACCAAAGTGTATGTTCGACCGCATCACAATAGGGACAATATTCATATACATTAAGAAAGGTATTTTCCTGGATAACATTGCTCTCTTCCACATCACTATCGTTATGCACTATTGAATATATATCGCGAAGTGTCTTTATTGGGGTGGGGATAGACAGTAAGCAAGTCCGTAAAATATCTTCCCCACTCCGAAGGTTGGGCATGCACATGTGGGAGATATTCAGTACGTCTTTTGCAAAGTATTCCCACATGTTGGGGTGTCCTTCCGCCCAACCAGTCCATCTTCTTCTTACATCGACAGTTGGTGAGGAGTTGTCCCGAAAAGAGAGTAGTCCAAGAAGACAAAGGGTAAATAATACACCTATCCAGACTATCAGTGCTGGTGTCCAGGTTGCCATCCCCCCCCCACCACCCTGGGTTGGGCTTATTCTCCACCCCCCTCGTGGTGCTGAGGCGTTGGAACTTTCTTGCAGTGTGAGGCATGAATCCAAGTGGGTTTGCCTTCTACCTTGACCGAGGTGGGAGTGGTTAACAGTACCTGGTATGGTCCGTCAAAGCGAGGTTCCAGTGATTTCCTGACGTGTCTTTTTACCACCACCCAATCTCCAGGTTGCAGAGAGTGGCATCCTTCCAAACTATCAGGGTCTGGAATAGAAGAGAAAACTAGGTCGTGTGTTATTTTTAGTTTTTGGCATAAGTCCTGCACAAAGGAAGTAACTTTATCATGACCCTGGGACAAGACCTGGGGATGGTACAGTCCTAGCCTAGGCACGGAGCCAAAGAGAATCTCATATGGGGACAGTCCTGTTTTCCTATTTGGCGTGGTCCGTACTGAGTAGAGGGCCAGGGGTAGGCATTCGGGCCAAGGTTTTCCTGTTTCAACCATGGCTTTCTGAATTTTTAGTTTGAGGGTGCCATTGAGTCTTTCCACTTTTCCGGAGCTCTGCGGATGATAGGGGGTGTGAAAGGCTTGTTCCACCCCTAAGGCCGACATGACTTCTTGCATTACCTCACCGGTGAAGTGAGTACCTCGGTCGCTTTTTATGGTCTCTGGTACCCCAAATCTGCACACCAACTCTGACACAAGTTTTTTTGCAGTGGCCTGGGCGGTGGCCTTCGGGACCGCGTAGGCCTCGGCCCACCCGGAAAAGAGGTCAACGCATACCAGAACGTACTCATACCTTCCTGCCCTGGGCAGCTGGATGTAATCTATCTGTAGTCTCTGGAAGGGGTACAAAGGTCGCGGAGTGCACTTCCGAGGGGTCTTTACTACTTGACCGGGGTTGTGTAGTGCACAGATTTCACAAGCCTTGACATATGCCTTTGCCATCCTATCAAATCCCGGAGCGTACCACATTTTCTCCACCAGGGCTACCATAGCATTGTGCGAGGCGTGCACCTTCCCATGAGCCAAAAGGGCCATACTAGGATAGGCAGCCGCAGGTAAACACATACGGGAACCCATCATCCAACCTTCATTTCCTTTTACTGCCCCTGCACTTGCCCAGCGCTCCTGCTCTTGCCCTGAGGGGAGTAGGTCCACCTCCTTCTGTGGTGGGACAGAGAGAGTCTGGTCCTTGGCAGGGGGCTCAGGATCCTCCTCCGCTGGGCAGGACCTGGTCTGAACTCTGCACACGGGTGTCCTCCAGTCCAGCAGGGCTGCAGCCTTAGCTGCTCCGTCTGCCTTCTCATTGCCTCTGCTTTCCAAGGAGTACCCTTGGGTGTGTGCTTTTACCTTTATTATGGCTACCTGCTTTGGGAACATGATAGCTGACATTAAACTACTTACTGCCTCACCATTCTTTATCGGTCTGCCTTGAGCTGTTAGGAAGCTCCGCGCGCGCCAAATCGGCCCATAGTCATGCGCAACGCCAAACGCGTACCTGGAGTCCGTGTAGATATTAGCAGTGACTCCTTGGGCGAGCTTACAGGCCTCGGCCAGAGCGCACAGTTCTGCCTCTTGTGCTGACATATGTGGGGGCAAGGCGCGGCCTATCAGTACTTCATTCATTGATACTACAGCAAACCCAGTCACAAATCTGCCCATCTCATTATGGTATCATGATCCATCCACAAACATTTCAAGGTGGGGGTTCAGGAGAGGCTTATCTGTGACATGAGCAAATCCAGCTGTCTCCTGCTCCATGAGTGCTGCACAGTCATGCTGGTGTTCCGCGTCAAAGGCCTCCTCCTCATCAGTCAGGGAATTTGCGAAAAGCTGGTCCCCTGTACTTACTCCCCCATTTGAATCAGTGTCACCTAATGGCAGTAAGGTGGCCGGATTCAAAGTTGTGCAACGTTGAAATGAGACATTGGATGAAGAGTGTACTGCAAGTTCCATTTTGATCTGTCTAGCAAGAGACAGATGTCTACGGCTCACCTGTGTCAGAATTCCATGTACGTCATGGGGCGTGAGGACCACAAAATTGAGTAATACTATTGTAAAGGCCCAGAGGACATTTTACATTCATAAGACATTCCATGTCTGTCCAAGTGGCAGAGTAGTTTTTCTGTATGACTTCCAACTTTCTATGGAAAGCTGCTGGCTCTGTCTGGGGATCGGGCAGTTGCTGACACAGTGCCATCTGGTCTGTGGCGCTCCAGGGTCGCCATGTAGTGACCGTAGACCCGGGAGTTGGTCTATTTGCGTCCGTGGGTCTGTCATTAGAAGACGATGGTCTGCCGGTGTCCTCTTGTCTGACCGTGCCCAATGGTGGACTCGGTCTGTTTGTTTCTCTCTAATGGGTAGTGGAGGTTGTAACGGGGAACAAGGGAACCGGTTGTCTACACTGGTCCCTGGGACGTGGAGTCCCACATACCGTACAGAGTTCTCTAAAACAGGCATTCTGTTGACCACAACGTGGACAGTCCCAAGCCGGACCCCTATTTACTTCAGGGCCCGGGGGTCCTGATTGAGGGCTGTAGGGAGGTGTATCCATCTGGGCAGTAGCCTGTGGATACGTAGGAGGCAGGGGCGGCAAATTGGGATACAGAGAATTAAAGGGATTATTTGGAGACATTGGTGGAGCGGCCGGGACGACAGGAGGGGTCAATGGAACCGTAGGGGTTTCCATGGGAACGTCTATTGGTGGCCGGGCCATAGGACAATAAACTAAAATGCCCTCGCCTCGGGACTCGGAGTCCCAGTGTTCGTCTTCTGCTGTTTTAGAGCAGTCCAGGATGGCCTTCATGCCCTTTTCCAAACCCTTATTTCTTATTTCCTTTCTATGCTTATCCTCATATTGTGACCAAAATTCATAATTGAATGTTCCCGCCTTCTTGAGGCCTATACGTTTGTAAACTTTATAGGCTTGTCTGCAAATGTCCTCCCCTTCTCTATCTTTAATTATTTCAATAGGAGTCTGATATGTCTTAGATTGTTCAGACCCCATGTTTGACCAGTTTCAACTATTCTTCACTAAGTATACAGGACGTATATTTCACACAGTAAACTAAGATAATCACTGAGATTATCTGGGAACACACAGTTCCCTGTCCCGGAATAGATTTACAGAACTAAAACGTGGTCAACTTCAAACACTAGGATTCAGGGGAGACCAGACTTCGCCTCTTAGGGAACTTTTAGTAATATTATAACAGATCCAGAGTAACAATATTACTGCCAGAAATGAGACTATAATAATGACAATTATTTCAATCTCCAATACAGACAACATGACTCTTTAAGTCCCAATGAGTGAGTTCTTCCGTCTAGGACAGTTAAATGAACTTATTCACTCTAAAATTTGGGCGGGGCAGAAAATATATTGAAACATGCAACAACTAACCTCTAGTCCGTTAGAGACACAGATCTAAAGAATCCAGACTGTATAATAGTAAGACAATCTCTTACCTTTACACCGGTGTTTTTAGTCTGGGGTCTCAGGATCCAGTGTCCACGTCAACGGGCCAGGAGTTTGTTTCAGTCTACTGGTTGCGATGTCCCGTAAAGATAAGCCCCGCCCCACGTTTGGGCGCCAAGAACTGTCGGGGGTTAGTCTGCTCAAACAGACTGGTCAGTGATGTTGTCCGTTTCCAAATTGACCTAGGTATGAGCGCTCTTGAGAGGCAAAGCATAGACCGATACACACCGTATAGGTTGAAGCAATGAACTCTGTTTATTTTCTGTATGTCTTGGTTTTTTATAGACAGTCGCTCTCGCAGGATGCGACGTGTGGTTAGTCAGGGAAAAACTCGTGATTCCACATATGACTTAGACTTGTGATTTCACATATGACTTAGACAAGCACATTCTTTTTAGGGACTGATGACTCTCTGTGGTTAAGCCATTTCTTGACAGACTAAGGAACATCTGCTCTGGTGACCTTCCTGATTCCACTCAGGTCAGGCGTAGAGCTCAAGACAGGAAACCACAGGCTTGTTCCTCAGAACAGTCATGAGTTCTGTTACACATAAAATATTGCAGTATTCATCCTTATTGATTAAATGGATTACTAAGCAACATATATTAATCCTTTTAGCCCCTATCAATACTAAGTAAATCCATGAATCTGGGCACACGCAGGGCAGACAACGAAGACAGGAACAGGAGGCCTTTGCTAGGTGACAAGCAAACATACACCAACACTCGGGCAAAGAGGAGAGTCCCCAGCTCAGCTAAATAGGAGAGTAATAGCCTATTACACTGCAGCTGGGCTGAGAGCACTGGAGAGGATTAACTCTAGCAGTGCTGATAGAACGTACACAGCTAAGAGCTATTCATACAGAAGGAGTAGAGTGACGTACGCATCTGCCCGAAAAAGCAAGAGGGTGGCAAACCCGGACAGCCGACCTAACCGATAGATTGCCCCATGAGAAATAGATTTTAGTGGAAATTAATTAGCTTCAAAGTCAGCTGCAAACAGGATTGTCTTGTGACCCCTATGGCCAATTATGGTGCCAGAGCCCAACAGAGTATCTTCTGCAGGACGATGCTTAGACTTTCTATGTTCAGGCATTGCAGATTTCCATTGGGGAAAATTTGTGTCATTCCACCGAAGAGAAGAGGATTTCTGTAAATCCTATCCAGATAAAGTGTTTAGTGCAGCTCTGCATGTGGCAGAATTTGCTGCAGATCTCCTCAGATTTCATTCTTTGCAATGAAAAAATGCGCAGAAAGATCCACGATGAAACCCACGAGTAACACATTGTGATGCCCACTTTATGGGGCTTATCCTCCAGATACCTTCCACTGCATGTAATGTGTAATATGCGTTGCTCACACTTAACTGTGCCGTTTCCTCTGTTTATAGATGTTTGTGATCCAAAATGGTGCCGTATTTGCCACGAATCCCTCTGCAGTTCCAGTCGCATCTTCAGGATTTGCTCAGCCATATCCACCGGCCACCACTCCACCACCATATATCCCCCAACAAGTCAAAGCTTTTCCAGCATCGTAATTACATGATACAATGTGAGAAGCAGAGAGCAGATGAGGATTCTCATAGCAGCCAATCAGATCCCTTGGAATTGTAATTACAGTATTTATGGATAAAAGCGAATATGAAGTTAGTGATGTTAGATGAGTGATAGAACAATCCAACATAGTATGAGCTCTAGCCATCCCGTAGAGCACTGTAGCTATAGACTTAGTAATGTGACGTCATTACCCGCTACATCATCATCTTTATTTCTGCTCTTGTGATTTTTGATACACGTCTACAAGTGATTTATTTCCATGTCCTAATAAAGTCTTATAATTATATTATTACCCTGCAGATATGTTCTCTTCTACCATCATTGTACCCTGTGGGAATGTAAATGAACCCTTTTACTACAAGAGATGGTGACACTTAAGGGGTTTTTGTCAGAAAAAAAATCTATACTAACCTATTCCTCCCCGTCAGTCTTCTTACTGCATCTTCTCCCCGCCAATCTTCTCTAGTCCCCCGGGTCACCTCACCATAAGCCGTCCGGATCCTCCTCTTCTTGTTATGGAGTGTCCATTCTTGTCATTCTTCTTCCGGTAAGTGTATATATGTGTCTGTCTCCCTCCCTCCCTCCCTCCCTCTATCTATCTATCTATCTATCTATCTATCTATCTATCTATCTATCTATCTATCTATCTATCTATATCATATCTATCTATATCATATCTATCTATCTATCTCATATCTATCTATCTATCTCATATCTATCTATCTATCTATCTATCTACTATCTATCCCATATCCATCTATATTCTATCTATCTATCCTCTCTATAAACTATCTTTCCTCTATCTATCTATCTATCTATCTATCTATCTATCTATCTATCTATCTATCTATATCATATCTATCTATATCATATCTATCTATCTATCTCATATCTATCTATCTATCTCATATCTATCTATCTATCTATCTATCTACTATCTATCCCATATCCATCTATATTCTATCTATCTATCCTCTCTATAAACTATCTTTCCTCTATCTATCTATCTATCTATCTATCTATCTATCTATCTATCTATCTATTAAGGATGAGCGAATATACTCGCTAAGGCACT